>NW_021319074.1:578812-599455 GCF_001605985.2 Dendrobium catenatum | reverse complement strand
ATCAATTTCAATCGTCCTGATCATCGCCCAGAATTCGAGCTGTCCGATGTAGATCATCTAGGACATCGTCCTGGCCAATCAGGAGATCATCCCGGACGATGTGATTGTATCAATCAACCATTAATGCTTTCCAAAGATACCATATCAATTTAGGCATAATTGAGTTAGATCATCCTGGACGATAGGAATATCGTCCTGGCCGATTTCCTAAAATAAGGAATACCTAAACTGATTATGGCAGCTAATTTTTTCTGAATTGAGACTATCGTCCTGGCCGATACAGGTATCATCCAGGCCGATCAGCTAATGACGGCTGCCTTAATAAAGATGCCCTAATTAGGGTTTCTATTTTTGGATAGATCGTCCCGGATGATGTTACCAAAAATAAAAATCTTTAGGGAACAACAGAACATCTTCCAAGTTTACAAATCAATCGGTGTCATACCAAATACAACAGACTCAAGAAAGGAAAAAGAGTACAAACTAACTCAGACCTAGTCTACCCAATCTTGAGCTGGTTCCAAATTGCAGTTTGATTATGTGGACCTAAAATGTAGTACATAAGGCAGGCGTAGAGAAATAAGAATGTTTGCTATTATTAAAATCATAAACCATCGATCCGCAACATGAATTATATTGATCTTACTATACGATGTGTGTATCATACTGTACTAATAGAAGATGGATATTTTAAAAATTAGGGTTTCTTGAAGCCCGCCACTTAAGGTTTTCTAATAATCTTATTAGAATATGTTTCACTTTTGAGACTTCAGGAAAGAGCCTTAAGGGAGAAAAGAAGGAGAGCTTTGTGAGAGAAGAGAGAGAGATTTTGTGAGGGAGAAGTTATGAGGGGATTCATAAGGTTGCTCCAAGTAAGAATCTTGCCTAGTATCTACATGTGTCTACCTAAATTCTCTATGGATACAACGAAGAAGTTATTCAGCAAAGATCATGGTTCTCTGACCATCACTTGGAGGATAAAAATAGAGTTGTGATTCTCTGACCATCACCAGGAGGGTGAAAATAGAGTTTGTGGATCTCTTAATATCAATATGAGGGTGAAAATAGAGTTGTAGTTCTCTAACGATCATAAGAAGGGTAAAAATAAAGTTAAGATTCTCTGCATGTAAGAGATTCATGATTCTCTGCTGCACCGGGGAGGTGAAATAGCTGCACCGGGGAGGTGAAACAGCATCTGTACATGCTTCTCTTCCTTACTGTGGGAGCAAAAGTAGAGTCACTACTGTTTAGTGCAATACTTGGAGACGTAGTCTCCAAGGAGTGGATGCAGGTCAGGTTGATTGAACCACTATAAATTGTGGTATGTTCATTCTTATTATTTTCTACACTTTATTTATATAATTATATAAGTGGTTGAAAATTATATTTTATTTCATTGTTATGAAATTTACTTTTTTGTATATACTGTATCGATTAACGTTTGTGGGTTTGAAAAGTTTTTAATGAAGTTCTTTTTCACTAAAGAATTTTTAAAATAACTAATTCACCCTCCCTATTAGTTAGCCTTGGGCTAGTTCTTTAAAGTTTAACAACCCTAAAAAATTTTTAAGATTCATAATATAGTTATTCATCAACCTCCTAATCCATTGCACCCCACTGTATCTTTTTTGCCATTTGAAAGTTGGGGCATAGATGTAGTGGGTCTTATTGACCATCCTTCATCTAGGGGTCATAAGTTTATTCTGGCTGTATTGATTACTTATCTAAATTGGTAGAATCCATGCCACTTAAAGAAGTTAAATAGAAAAATATAATGCATTTCTTTTGCGATCAATTGTCTATACTGTTTTTGTGTTTTGCATCATACAATCTCCGACAACAGACCATCTTTTAGAAGTACCAAAATTACTAGATTTACTCATAAACATAATATTAATTGGCATTACTCCTCTATCTACTATCCTATAGCTAATGGTTTAGCTGAGGCATTTAATAAAATATTAGTTCAATTGATAAGAAAAATATTTATGGCAAATAAAGAAGAATGGCATGATAAATTACCTGAAGCTTTTTGGGCTTATAGAACTACATATCATACTCCTACTCAATCTACCTCATATGATTTAGCTTCAGGGTTAAATCCATCCTCCCTCTTGAGGTTGAGCTTCTCTCATTGTGTGTGATAGTTAGCCACAATCTTTCCCATGAGGATATGCTATACTACAGTTAGAAGAACTTGATGATTTAAAATAGCTTCATTTATGAGCTCATCAGAACCTTAAGTTATATTAGGCCCATATGGCCCAGGCATATAATTACCTTGTTCGACCCCGTGCTTTTTAGGTCGGTGATTTGGTTCTTATCTTGTGTAGGCCTATCATCTTGCATCATTATCGAGGTGAAAAGTTAGAGCCTATTTGGGAAGGCCCCTTTGTTGTAGAGTAAGTATATGAAGGTGGTTCTTACCTTTTAGTTGATGCAAATAGTGTTCAGCCCATACCTGTCATCAATGGTTAGTATTTGAAAAAAGTATTACACTTGAATTTTGCACATTGCAGGGGGCATTCCTACACCACTTGTAAATATACCTCTGTATAGATATAACTTGAAGATATTCCTTCTACTTTTTGGTAGTCCATGGCTAAGATGATTTGTCCTCTACAATGTGATGATTGTCATATAAAGTATGAGATTGTCCTTAAGATTTGTATGTAAATACACTGTATGGATATTTGTCCTTACATCCATATCCATTAATCACCTTGATGTTGTCGCATGAAGCCTCATTTTTTGTCCCCCTTCAAAGGTTAATTTCCTAAATTTCACTTGTCACCCCCAAATGTGGTAAGGGATATAAAACCACTAACTCAAATCCCTTTTGAAATATGATATTGCATCCATACCAACCTATGTTAGTCAGGTGTGCTGATGTTGACCCATTATCACTATATAAATTTTGTTTCTCTACAAATTTTGTTATGATAGTTGTGCCCCCTAGTTCATTCATAAGAATTGAATGTGGCTTGGGTTATCAAATCCAATATGATATTCCTTTACAAATCCTATGTATAATGTCTATCTCTCCAAGTTTTATTCATGTGGCAAATATGGCTTGAGTTATCAAAGCCAACCAAATCTCCCTCTTTATGTTCTAATCATTAGATGATATTTCATACTAAGAATAACTCATAGATAGGATAAATGTTTCCTCTATAATGTGTTATCTTTGACAATATGGGATATGTCCAATCTATAATTATAAATACAACAAAAATATATACAAAAATATGGTGATAATAAAAGAGAGGGAAGCTCTCAATTGAGTAGAATCAGTTTCTCTTGTCACAGGTGGAATTATGTTCTATGCTCCAATAGCCTAAGTTCCTAAAAAAATCTCTCTATTTTCTCTCCTTGAAGCATCTTTTTAATTAGTTAGAAGATAACCCTACACTCACTTTCTATTATAGCATTTCTCATATAGTGGGAGTGGTGTTTTCCCCCACCACTGATGTGGTACCACTTATTCTCATTTTTCCTAATAAATTTTAGTTTTCAAGTAGAGAATCAGTCTTTTGTCTCCTTAGTGAAAAAGCTTCCCATTGAAATATTGCTCTTAGCTGTAAGAGCGATCTTTTTGGATGTGTCAATTTCACTTATAATTCCCATAGGGTCCCATTATTTAGTATAGATGTTACCACTATGGTTCTTCATGGATTTGTTGAATTTCAACAATGTTTTTTTTATTTTTGGGGGAGAGTGTGTCTCCTCGCTACTGTTGTTGTACTCTACCTAGTGTGAGATCACTTTCCACTCCGCTGTTTGTATGTTTATCCTTGTTTAGAGGAATATACATCAGTCAGTTACTTTTGGTTGTATACAGTTTCAATTTTTCTTAAAGAATTCTACTTATATTTGGATACTTATGACCACGACGATTTGTTCTCTACCATGTGGTAACTAAAATGTAAGCTTAGAATTTCTTACTTGGCAAATAACTTTGGATTTTTCCCTTTTACCTCTCTTTTCCCATCACATTGCCACAAGTGTGTGTGTCAGGTGGTTATTGAGTGGCTTTTAACTCTTGGTCTCACTATTGTGAATATGGTCAAACGAACATTGAGTTGTCCTCATTCACTTTTGCAAATATGTTCAGGTGAATGTCAGACTCTTCTTTTTCTTTTGCTATTATGTTGTTAATATGGTAAGGAAGGCATTAGAATTTTGGGAAGCTCTTTATTCAGTATTATGAATATGGTCAAGTGGATATTGAGCTTTTATCATTTACTATTGAGATGTGATCAGGCGAATGTCAAACTCCCTCTCTCTTTACCTCCTTGTCTTGCCTTTTTGAATATGATCAAGTAGACATTGAGTCATCCTTATTAATCATTTTGAATATGGTCAAATGGATGCTGGTCCTTTTTTTCTTCTTTTATCTTATTATTTCAAATATTATCAGGAAGACATTAGACTTTAGGGAGGCTCTTTATTCATTATTTCGAATATAATCAGGTGGATGTTGAGTTATTCTCATTCACCATTTTGAAAATGGTCTAGCGAATGTGAAACTCCCTTTTTTTATCTCCTTAGCTCGCTATTATGAATATGGTTATGTGAGCATTAAGTCATCTTTATTCACCATTTCGAATACGATCAAGTGAATGTTGGATTCTTTCCTCTTTTGTCTAGCTATTGCAAATATGGTGATGGAGATTAAAATGATAGTATGCTGATGATGGAGGTCAGAAGGACTGTAGTTGGCAGCTACAGTGGTCAGAAAGACCAATGTCTAGCGATGAAGGTTTAATGTATCGTAATCGATGGGCGATAGTGGTCGAAAAGATTTTTGTCTAGTGATTGAGGTTAGAAGGACTGTTGTTTAGTGATGGATGGACCGTAGTCGGTGGCCGGGTGGAAATCTGGCATCAATCAATGGATGGTAGAAGTCCATCATCAGTTGGTGGCTTGGCAGAAGTTCGATGCCAGTCGGGTTCTGGGTGGAAGTCTGACTTAAGTTAGCGGTAAATAAGAAGTTCAACGTCAATCAGTTATTGGGTAGAAATCCAGCATCAGACAGTGGCCGGGAGGAAGTTCAACGTGAGTTAATGGTAAGGTAGAAGTCCGGAGTCAATTGGCGAACATGTGTAAGTATGACATCAATCAATGGCTAGGAAAAAGTCCAGTGAACGTTTGAAGATAGTCGTTGTCCAGGAGGTGGTTGAGGAGGAGTTTTGTGGTAAGAGAAATATCTAATTTCTCTTCCTCTTTTATCTTCTTTCTCTCATTTCTTAGCCCTTTTCCTCCCTCCCTTCCATTAGGAATAAGGGGTCTATTTATAATTTTTTAAGAGAGGTATGACCAGTAAATAAGAGGGAGATTAAGGGTAATTTGGGAGTGATTTGAATTGACGGACAATGTTAAATCACTTGATTGTGGACCATTTATTAGGAATTTGAATGTATTAATAATGATATCAAATTTTGACAATCTTGGTATCGTTAGATTCTCGAGCCGCTCAATTTGACTATAAGCATGTCTCCTTCGGAAACAGTTTGGCAATCTAAATTATGGTTTAAACTTTCCAAATGTGCTTTCGTTCTTTGATTTGGGCTCATTTGGTTTTGAAGTGAGTCAAATTTGGTATCGTTGGGTTTGTATTTCTGAGACGTTCAGTTCGATTGTAAGTTTGCTAAAATTGGAGTTCATATGATCTCGAATTTAATTTTTGAAGTTTCCAACTTGATTTTGCTTTGAGATTCGTAATCGATCATAATAATTTCTTGATGATATATCAATTATTATTTTCATTATTCATATCTTTTTTATAATTATAATTTCTATGAAATATTCATATCGAGTGATGATCAAAATGAATGATCAAGATCACAATGTATGATTTATAGGATAAAATCTCTACAAGTAGCTCATGCATTCCACTCGACCTCATTGTTTATCCCTCCAACCTTTAAGAGCTTTTGTAGTCTCAAAAAGTGCATCCATGGCTAGAAAAAAGATATAAAGGCACTGAATCATCATCAATTTTGTAGCACAAACATCATTTTATGAAGTTTACTCTTATTATCGCCTACGAGAGGTAATACCAATTATCTATCAACTCAAAACCATACTCCAAGAGTACATCTCTTAATTTATGATATTTTTATGAGCACCACACCCCAATTTGTTATCTTTTTTTCCCATTCATACAAAAAAAAAAGAACTACTCTTTGAATTCTCTACTAATCTAGACTTTTTTTTTTGCAAAAGCATTATTTTTTTTTTTGGAAAAAACCCACACGTTAATAAAAAAAGGAATTACAAGACCTAAAAGAATCAAAAGCCCCCCTAAAAATACAAGAAATAAAACAAAATCTATGGGCTAATGATCAAAACGAATATGAAACACAAGCAAAGGAAACAAACGGGAGCCTAATAAGCATACCAAGCAAAACAAAAATCCAAATAAGGCCAACCAAAGGAGTAGAAGCTAATAAAAGTACCCCAACAATCCACACCAAACAATCAGCAACAACCTAACACACCAAGGAGGAAAGCAAGACAGGAACAAAAGAAGATGGACCCAGGCCGCCACTGGTTGCCAGGCATGGGCCATCCAAGAGAAAAATTAAAGACCGCCGCAACTAGCCTCGTTTCTTTTCGGACTTCCGCTTCTTACATTTAACAATCTTATTGGTAAAGTCAGCATCAACAATTTGAAGGATACTCAAGTCTAAATTTTCCCGAGAAGCTGAATCATCCTCATTGAAACTTTCATCATCATGTGAATTTTCATCATGAAGCCAATCACCATGTAACACTTCACTATCCCTAGATAGGTGAGAAAGCATTACATCCCTAGGTACAATATTTATAGGCACGGTAAAAATTGGATCATCAAAACTTTTAGACAAAGGATCATCACCATCAGAAAGTGGCCAAGTAACTATAGTACCAGGCCGAAAACCACCCTCAGGTGAGATAGCACCATCATCACCAACATCATGATTCTCATCACCCTCCCAAAAATCAAGCTGTTGCACCACACCGACAACATCCGGCAAATCAGGATAGTCCGAAGAAGCAATAGCAATCGCACAGCCCTGCCCCAATGGACTCATAGCAAAGGGCTCAACAACTTCGTCATTTAACATACAGGGCATACTTACAGGTAGAACAATATTCGACGGCATAGCATTAGGACTAACCACCACGGGAAAAATCACATTATCACTTACCACTATATCACCCTCGCTAGGATCAATAGCCACATCAAGAGCCAGTTGGGTAACACCACCCAATTTATCAAAAGAACCCAACATATTATTAGAATGTCCCACAAGATGAGAATCGGCTAAGGCAACACCTAGAGATGGATCCAAATTTCCCACCAACTTCCCCACCGAAATAGGAAAGCCAACATCACGAGAGCTCACATTACCACACCCCTCATTGTCAATAGCTAAATCATTCAAAACTTCAGGCAAAAACACTTTTGGATTAGGCAGGACAGGGGTTGCAACCTTCCCAATAAAGGATGCAATTTAACACAATCAGAGTTTTTATGACCCACCTCTTTCCAATGAGACCAAAAACTAGGCAAGCCTTCCATAACAACCTTTTGAATATAACCCAAACGATCAGGACCAAGTCAAACTGAATCAGGGTGAGATTTAGAAATGTCCATTTTCACAAGAATACGCACCATAGAAGGAGAAAAACCCACCGCAGTGGCATTATCCGATTGAATAGGCCGACCAAAGATAGAACCTAAGCCGAAGAGAATATGCGGGGAGAAAAGGTGGAGACGAAGTTCAAGGAAAGAAAGCCACATGGGGATGATAGGGGATTCTTCCGACAAGTCAAGATAAGGGGTCCATTTTATAATCTTCATAAAGCACCCAAAAACAAAATAAGATCAATGAGCAAAAATTCTACCATAATCGAGGTCATTGGCAAGCTTGATCAAAACATTATTCATATTCAAAACAGTGATCGAGAACTCACCAGAAACTTTGAGGTTAAAAAAAAAATTTCTAATCGCATCAAGCACCGGCTGGCGAAGCGGAAACTTCCCAACCAAAGCATATTCATAGGGCTTAGCAAGATGAAGCACCTCACTCTCAGAAATCCAAAGCGCAAGCAACCCCTTAGGGTAGTAACTTTCAAATCAGGGAATTCATTGAAGGCATTCGAACAAGCTAAAACCTCTATGAAAGATTTTGAATGAATCTTACCAGTGAGAAATCTCGGATTAGAAAGCTTGAAGGAAGAAGACAGCACGAGCAAATCCCACCAGAGAGAAGAGCAACTCCCCACAGACCAATGAAATAGCCAAAGCGGAGACCTCGGCACATCGAACGATGCCTCCAGGCGACGGCTAGGGCGATGCCCTAGCGGAATCGCAAGGCATCACGGATGGCGATGCTCAGCGGAGTCGCAAGGAGTCGCAAGGCACATCCAATGAAACCTTTGCTTAGTCGCGATCTTGCAAGCAGGGACGAGCCGATGGCTTGGAGGTAGGACGGGCTCAGGCCAGGTCTCGTCTACTAATCTAGTCTTAAATGTCAACAATGCCATGTAATACTTGATCTGTAGGAGGCAAGCCATGATCATTGATCAAGACTTCCATGATTATCTTAATATTTGCAATATCAATGCTTCTGTGTATCATAACCACAACCCCACTTACAATTGGACATTCATAAATAAAGTTCTTATGAATTTCCCACTTAACATCATTTGATTTTTAGTGATTATGAAGATGCATAGATTATTCACTATGTGTTTCAGCACATGACCATTTTCAAACCTAGTGATCGATAAATATTACCCCCATTCTCTCTTTTATTATCTACTATTACATGACACATTGATTTTTATATCATGAATATGATTATTTACTATCTTGAAATCCTTACTTATCTTTATTCATAAACTTAGGGTTAAGTGTCATTAAAATCTAGCCATTATTGATCACGTAATAACCTATATCCTAGAAGACTAGTATTACCTCACATATCCTTATAAACCTAATCACATTCTCTCTCGCTTCAAAAAACAATCTATCCGCATACTATTTAGTAAGAATAAGCGTGTCGCCCATATTGAATATGAATGATGAAGAAAAAGCTACTCTTGCTTCTCCACCCCAAACTCCTCCGACCTACATTTCTTACACCCACCAAAAGGATGTTGAATGGAAAACTTCACTGCATTCAAGCTCAAGATAGATTATCAAATTAGGTATAAGAACCTTTGATACTAGGAGCAACAATACTAGCATGTTGAGAATAGAGCCTAGTTTTAGGACAAATTTCCTTAGCTATAAACTTAATTTTGTTATCCAACACCATCAGATCAAGGTCCATTCAATGAATGATTGAGTCTCTATATTCTATATTTGTATTTTCTTTTTTATTGTGTAATTTATTCTCTTTTTTAATTTTCAAGATGAGGAGGAGAAGTTGGTTATGTCTTTTATTTTATGTACCTTTATATCATTTGAATATTTTTATTTATGTAGTATACATTTTTATGTACAATTATTTTGTTTACATTGTTTTATTATGTTACATCTTTGTGAGATTAGCATTTATATGTAAAATAAAAAACTTTTTTTAATCTTGTGTTTATTTTTCTATATTACTTTTATATTAATGACTTCTAATTTTTATTAAGATATAAATTTAAGGGGACTTACAAACCCCAAGACATGTTTATATAACTAAATTATGTTTGTCATCATAGAAAATGGGGTGATTGTTGTAATCCGGGAGCCTGAGCATATATTTTGATGCTTTATTTATTTACTCCTGCATCAAATTTTAGATATTTATTTTTTTGTGATGGTAACCTTTTAGGTACTGCATACGTACACTCAAGATAGTGTGGAGTTAGATTTAAAGTTAGTTTGTATGTTATAGAGCGTCTATTTTTCATATTTCTTGAGTCTATTTTTGTATTAGGTGTATGTTATTTTAGCAACTGTGCACACACACACACACACAAGAGGATTAAAATTGAATATTTTAAATTTTTATGCTCATTGTTATGCACTATCCAGATTGTACTTTACAATCTATTTAAATAGAAATTATGTAAAATATTTAATTGAGTGAGATTAGTTAAAACTTACATATAACTAATTGTATTTTATGATTAACACATTGTACTGGACTATCAGCTATATTAAGAAACCCTAACATTGAATCCTGGTTATTTAAAATAAGAAAATTTAAAATTTGAAAATTGAACTGATTGTATTGTATGAAATACTTTGTAATATTCAAAATTTAAATAAACTTAACTAGCTTAAGACTGATAATTAAGGAATCAAATCAGATCTGAATTAATTATAGATCGTATTATATGATGTGTATGTCATACAGTAAGTGTACACAAGAACTCTTTGAAAAAACTTTGGTTCATTCTATATGATCAAATATTCAGTTCGAACTAATCATATTGTACCATTTCTAATTGTACAAGACGATCTTTGACAGGATTAAACTAATCTTACTGAATGATTTGAGTATTACACAAATCAATTAGGCGTTTTATATAGTTCATTTATCTGACCATTGAAGAGATTTTTGAACATGAATAACATTTCCTCTGGAAGACAATACCCTATTATTAAAAATTAGGATTTTGAGATCCCACTTTATAATTTTTTTATGACTTATGAGAACAAGTCTTTTGGCAGTCAAGTCATGTTTCTTTTCTTGTAAGAGAGAGTTTGGAGAGTCCACTTCACAAGTAGGTGAGTTTGAGAGAAGGAAAAGAGTGTTGTGGGATTCAAGAGAGTGTGAAGGGATTCATTTGGTTGCTCCGGCAGTCTGATTTTATGCTGGTGGAGTTCTTGGGAGGAGCTCTAAGGAAATAATGTCTTACTGCTAAAGACCACAGTATCTCCATCGGGCCAGGAGGTGAAAGGAGATATGACAACTTCACCTGCCTTGGGAGCCAAAGGAGGAAGCTTCAGCTATGCTGGTCAAGGGAGTGTAAAGAGGAAGCGGCGACTCTACCAGGCCAAAGGAGGCGAGAGGAGGGATTGGAAACTTCTACAAGCTTGCGGGAAAAAGGAGGGATGGTAACTCCACTAGGCTAAGGAGGTGAGAGGAGAAGATTCTTCGAGAGTGAAGAGCTTATAAGGGTCATTCTCCACGTGTGAAGTGAGAATAGCTTCTCCACTTTGCTGGCTTTTGAATGAGAGACATGAATAGTTCAATATCCAAAGAGGATGACTTTCAGGGAATGGATACAGTTCAAGTTGATCAAACCTCTATAAATATTGGTTGATATTTTTCTTATTTTCTACACTTTTTTTAACTTTTACTTGCAATTTACTTTTACTTCACTCTAGTTGAACTATGAATATATGATTACAAGATGATTTTGGTGTATATATATATATATATATATATACACCAAAATCATCTTGTAATCATATATTCATAGTTCAACTAGAGTGAAGTAAAAGTAAATTGCAAGTAAAAGTTAAAAAAAGTGTAATATGGGACTCAAATTAAGGTGATAGCTAAAGAAGAAAATACAATCTCAAAATCCAAGAGGTTGAAGTTTTAGAAAGAGCAAGAGGCCCTTTAAATCAGTAATTGCATGAGTCAAATTGTGGAGTTTTATTTTCATAATATTTAAGATGTATATATGTTTGAGCTAAAAAAGCTAGTGAAATAAATAACACACACGAGTGGAATTAATAAAAAAATTAAATTAAATTTTTTATTAATGCAAATTGATCATAATAGATCGTACTATATGATGTTTTGAAGAATTTAGTTTGATCAATTAATTTTAATTATAGGATTTTTAAAATTAGTATATGTAAAATTATCATACTGTATGAATCAGATTTAAATTCAAATTAAATTTTATAGAATATTTTCTTGATTAGATTAATTTTAAAATTTAAATTATTCATAGTGTATGATATAAATCATGCTTCTTGATTGGTTTTCTAATTTAATCTAATTAAAATATGAGAATTAATAGATGAGTTGATATGCATTAGGCTTAATTGATTATACCATATGATGTGAGTTAGATCATACATCTACCATAAGATATTTAAATGATATGAATCAATTTGTAGTAATTGTATTATACGATGTGTACATTGTATTGCATGATCTTCCTAAATTTTTCTCAGTTTGTTTTAAATTGTAATATCAAAGCATTTTATATGAATACCTTCTTATTAACCCTAAAATGTGAGAAAGGAAAAAAAATATTTGGAGAAAAAAAAGGAGACAAACTTTTGGGAGAGAGATCCATTGCTCTTGGTTTGCAAATTCTAAATGAGAGAACCCATTGTGAGAACGCACTACTTGGTTGTTTCACTTTTAATCTCTCTCTTTGTTCCTTTAATGATTTTTAGAACTTATTGATAGCTTTTATAATATGGTTTTAAGAGATTTTTGAGATCTCAAAAGGCTCTGTATTGCTTTAGTTGACTTGTTTGTGGGCTACAATAGCAATCTTATTTGTACACCTTTCTCTTTAAGGGAGGTTTCTCCAACTTACTATTGTCACAGGAGTGGTTATGAAATTCTTGAGATGAGTACTAGAAGACTGGATGTAGCCAAGTCAAGTTAATTCAATCCACTATAAATCAAATTGTACCTCTTTCTATTTATTCTTATTCAATGGATATACTAATAAATTATGATAATTATGTACTTTGCATAGATCTTTAGTTTACTTTCAAATTGTGATAATCTTATTATAGGTTCTTATAAAATAATTAAAAATTTGCTCATTTATGTCATTAAATGTGTTTAATTTGTTGTAACTTAAATCCATATTTTCATATTTTTAAGAAAAAAAAAACAATATCCATTAATTTTTAAAATACTAAAATAATATTTGTATCTTTAAGTTGTTGAAAAACTCACATCAATTCATCCACATTCTTAGTGTTTGGTGTGTCATTCGCTTCACTATATTTAGTTGGCTATTCTCCATCTACATCACTACACTTAGAATAAGCCAATTCCCTTCTCTTGATCCTTTAGCCTTTCTTAGAGATGATCCAAGAAATTCCTTCTCTTTGAATTCAATTTCAATCCTTAACTCATTTTAAGGTTTAACCTTAGCTTGGCATAGCTAGAAGCCCTACCCTTTCCAAAACCTGAGCTAGTTATGACCAAACCTTTGATGACCATAGGATCCATTTTTAATTAGTAAGACCTTAGGATGAGACTATAGATCTTTTAAATTTGAGTCTTATGCAATACTCTTGACTTAGTTTGACTAATATTAACTATAGTTTAGACCTAACTCCCATTTAACCTTAGTTGAGCATAATGAGCTTATCAATGGTATAAGTAATTATTTTTCTTCTTTAGTGATTCAATCACATTCATGTTCACTGTGAATTATAACGCGACTTCTTGATTTTGATCATGAATTTGTCCAAAAGTTAATCTAGCCCTCATAGTTCTTAGAAACTTGACCTAGTATGTGACTTTAAACCAATTGGTTAATTTATTTAGCCAAACCTCTTCCATTTGGTTCCTCTCATCAAGCCATAAATGAATTGATCCAAGTTGACTATTTGATTATGCTAAGACTCCTTGAGCTATAATATAGCCAAAATAGACCCAATTAAGTCAAGAAGACTCAAACCCTATGATTCATAAAATTAACCTCAACAAACTTTAGTAATTTATCCCAATAGGTTAGATATGACCTACGTGAGCCAACTAAGTCCTTCAGTTAGCCCAAATGGATCTATTGACCTAATTGAACCTAAACCATTAAATTGCTCAAATTGATTGAACCTAGGACCTCAGACTAATAATAAGTCAACCATAGATGACTTAGCTTCAATCAATCCTTGATTTGGTTGATTGGCTCACTTAACTCAAGTTGACATATTTGAACTCTTTAGACTATTTGATCATTTTGACTAAATTAGGCCCCAAAAACTCTTGATACCCTTTTGAAATGTTTAATCATAGATGATTGGACCCAAATTGACCTTTCATTGCACCAGATTTAGAAATTTAGTTTAATTCACCTCCCTTATGTTCTCGTAGGCAAGATTGATCAAATTGATTTAAATTAAGCTTTAATTAAACCTAAGTAGACCTACCATAAATAGAATTGAAGCTAGGCTAGTTGAACATGATTAATCTAACTTAGGCTTCGTTTGGGACGGCTTTCTTATTGCTTCTTAAAGCAGCTTTCTAGTATAGGAAGCTGCTTTAAGAAGCAAAAAAAAAGCCGGCCCAAACGAAGCCTTAGAGCAGGTGGATACCTAAGGATCTACTTAGGCCATTTGAGCCAAATGCCTTAATTTTACCAAATTGATTGAACCAAACTACTTTAGTGAATTTAGATTATCCTAATTGAGCCAAATTAATCTTTAATCTAGCACAATTAGCTCAATTGATCCACTTGATCCAAGGTGAACTCATATTAAATCCATTTTATTCAATTGAACAAAATTGATTAATTTGGCTCAATTGGCATTAAAGAATCCATTGGTTGCCTGCAGATTAGTCACACTCATTGACCCTATTGACCCCTTAGTTTAGCCCAATTTGACGAATTAACTCGAGTGTATTGAAAGTGACTTAATTGGGTTAACTTAAGTCTAAATTTTATAAAATCAAAATTGGACCCTCTAATTGAGCCTATTCTTTCCTTCGAACTAATCCTATCCTTTTTTTTATTTTTTAACCTAATCCTATCCTTAATAACATGAGTTAAGGGTACTTAGGAAAATCTAAACTGATTTAGTAATATTCCATCAAGGATTTCCATTAGCCTAGCTAAAGTGTGTCTCAATTGATCCTCTTGAAGCTCGAGCCATGCGGCAACCTAATAATGCCATGAAAAGTAATTGCAGCTATCGATAAGAAATGATGGCGATGGAAATAATGGTGGTCATTAGTTGGCAGAAATAGTGTCGGTGGTATATTTTCTGTGAGGGTGTTGACATTTGTGGTGATAGAGGCAATCCTTAGCAACGACAAATTGTGGACACTGGTAATAGTTATTTTTAAAAACTCTCACAACACCTAAAAATTATTTTGAGTATTTCTGCAAAAATTAATAAATTTACTTTAATAATAAAAATTAAAAATATGTATATAACACTAAACAAATACTTTTAAAAAATAAAAACAATAACAAAGGAAAAAAAGATTTAAGAAAATCCCAAATAAGTGCTTAGTTAACTAAATAATTATATAATTAATACTTTTCAACATCTAATTTAATCCATTTCAATAATACTCTACTTATTTGTTTATATGCACAAATATATTCCTTTATAATTTCCTAACTCGTTAAGGATTCTCTAAAACATTCATTTGATGCTTGTTTAATATCTTATTTAATTCTCTTTTATGCTCATATATTAGACAAAAAAAGTAAACATAATCGACACTCTTATAACCAAATTATTATATCATTATAAATATTTTCTCTTTATATTAATAATTGAATTTAACAAAAATAATAATTATAGTTTAGGGAATTTTTAATGAATAATTATGTTTACATCTATTTTAAAAAGCTGTTAACATTTGACTATTCGCACATCACATAATTTTTTTATTCAATTATTATTTGGCTCATTTAAAGCTCAATTAAGGGTCAAGTTCAATAAAAAAAAATGTTTCAATGCCTTTTTAATATTGGAATTATGTTCAAATTCAGCTCAAATTGAATGAAAAATAGAAAATTTTGGATATAAAAAAATGAGCGTTTATAATAAAAAATAAACAAGCGACTAAAATTACTAATTTCTCGACAGAAATTCGAATAAAGGAAGAACATAATAACAAATGGCCACACTGGAATTTGGAAGAACAAAGAATATTATAAAAATGCAATGCAAAAAAGAAAAAAAAAGAAAAAATGCATTGAACAATCTCTACAGGCCAGCAGAAACCAGTCCATGCAGGGTTATGATTCCAATCACGGCCTTCTGATCATCCACAACAGGCAAGAACTGAACAGCAGACGGCGGTGACTCGATTTTCTGCATAGCTTCCACAGCCATTGCTTCAGGAGTAATTGTTCGTGGGTTCCTGATATTCGAAGTAGAATAAGATCAGGTCTTGTTATGGAGTAATTTAAAAGAAATGTAGAGAAGCATAAGCAGCAGCTATAAATCAGAAAAATCTCACTTATAAATATATAAAGATGTTATTGGGCAAAAACAAAGAAAGCGTCCAGCGACAGGACTTGTAGGATTCATGAAGTATTGAGAACTGATTGACTGATAGTCTTGTAGTGATCACTGATGAATATAGTACTTGCTGTTCTATTAAAGTAGAGAATTAGTAAATTTTTTATGTTGTTGTATGCAGCATTCATCTTTGACAGGTTTATCAAGTCAGCATGAGAGTTTAAAGTAGGCTTAGCAAATTGCAAATTATGAATTAACTCAGATAACCTATTACAACTTTTTCTTTTGGGATTATGAAGCATCCTTAGGAAAAGTCATAGCAAACTAACCACCACAACGACATCACATTTGAACAACTTCAGCATATGAAAGATCGCCTTACTAGGATGATCTAGGGATCCTTCGAGCAATTCCTGTAGGCAACCCTCCCTAAATGGCTTATCTGCTTCTCCTACACGGCATCTTCGTCACACACTAATAAATGTTGCACCAATTCCTTCCTATGATGAGCTATATCTCCCATAGGAGAGTACCATGGAGCTCCTTTTTCTCGTTGTCATACCATGCATCAAGCACAGCTGATCAATGCCTTTTCAATGGAGGCCCAACCTCCCTCAATGTTCAAGATGCCCGTGTTTGATTCCTATAAAGTAAATTCGAGCCCTATTGATTGTGTCGCTCATTTCAAGTTAATAAGTTCCTTTCTAATTGTCAATGACGCTGTGAAGTGTCACCTATTCCTCGCCACCTTCACCATTGCGGTAGTTTTCACAAATATCTCCCATAGGAGCATATAACTCATCACCCAGTTTATTAACATATAAAAGCAACTCAAAATATCCCCGTCTCTTTTGACTATCAAGCAAGAGCCTACTGAGTCATGCTGGCATTTTGTAACTTAAATCTAGTTTGGGATATTGGACAAGCAAGATCTAGAGCATATTGTCACCCAAGCAATACTCTTATAAAGCAGCTGGGAGGATCCCTTAGCCTATATCCTTCGGCTTGCAACAATCAGATACGTTATCTGAGTTACTTAAGCTGACCAACTCCCATATAAATGCAAAGTACAATTGTTGGACCTTAGCTTTCTTCTTTAATCGGTATCATTGTGGGTTTGCAGAGGACTCTTGACGACTACACTATGGTCAATGGAGCAGGTCACGCACTGGAAACAACAACCATGATAAATCATTAGAGAAGGCCTATCATCGGGGCATTAACAATAGCAATAGAATTGTAGTTTCTACCATGTAAGACGAGACATATTCCAATTGATGTACGACCCAGAGAAATGGGAGAGCCCAAGCTAAAAGTCGCAAAATCAAACTTAAAGTCCTCTTCCAATGTAGGAGTGTCCTAGTGATCCTTGGAGAAATTAGGGCCAACATTAAGATAGGTCATACTCAAATAACTCTGGTTTGGAGAGGTGCATTCTGCCTCAACTTCAAGCTTGACTTCTTTGGAAGTGCCAATCACCTTCACTAATGGATGTACTTTCATGCAAGCAAAATTGTAAAATCACTATTTTTGACAAAATCTATCAGAAAAACTTTAGGCATGTATAAAGAATATAACTTTAGCCACAAACCTTCAGTGATTGTGTTCCCTAGAGCCTCCATCAAGACGTTGACTGCCAAACAGAATTGATCGCCAAGGGAGCCTTTTCATTCATCTGTCTTATTATATTCATTAATAATCTCAATCACAATAGCGCACACAACGAGTGCCTTCATAAATTCATGTTGAAATAGAACACACATCTTAGTTCACTAAACCCTAAGAAAATTGTTTAAGCCATCAAACTTCTCAATCTTGAACTTATTGCCAATCATATTGCTTATAAACTTTTCATTAATATCAATCATTTGGAAAATGCCTAATATTTATGTATAAGTGCTAATAATGGGAAAATATGAAGAACTACAAAATAATCATAACGAGATAAAAAAAATAGATACACACCAAAATTTATATGGCAAAGCTAAACAAGTCTATATCCATAACCACATAGATTGATGGGGTTTTCACAAAATAATACAACAAAAATAACACTAGACCTTTATCTCACTATGTGAAGTTGACCACATAAATCATTTTTCTCTATTTTGTCATATTAAGAGTCCAATTCTCATTTAAATCTAATTAAAAAAAATGTCATTTTTAATACTTTCTAGCCAAGCCTTTGTAGGGTTTACTTCTATCTTTCTTAACGTAGAACAGATATATAGACCAGATCTAATACATCTACTCTTTTGACCGAGTCATCGAAAAGCTGACACTTTATGTGACTAAACCATCTAAGGCAACTCCCTTTAATTTTATCTACCACTAGAGCTACTATAGCCTTTTCACATATATACTCATTTCACATTCTATCTCTAAGTATAAAGCCACTCATCCACCTGAGCATCCTCATCTCTACAATACATAATTTTATGCTTCTCTTTTAATGGCCAACATTTTGCACTATAAAACATTATAGGTCACACCACCATCTTATAGAATTTTCCCTTAAGTTTGAGGGGCACTTTTCTATCGCAAAACAAGCCTAAAGCATTCCTCCACTTCAACCATCCAACTCGAGTTCTATTAATAATATCCTCATCTATTTCATCATCGTTTTGAATAATAGATCTTAGATATCTAAAACATGTACTTTTAATAACTAGTTGCCAAGAGTCACAATCCCTCCATTAGAAATAATATAACTAAAATTACACTGTATGTATTCGGTTTTAGATATACTCAAACAAAGATCTTTAAACTTTAAGTTTGACCTCCATAATTTAAGTTTTCCTTCAACTCCTTTTGTAGTTTTCAACAAATAAAATATCATCAGCAAAAAGCATACATCATGATATATCCTCTTGTAAATGTCCAGTAAGAACATCCATGACTAAAGAAAAAAGATATTGACTTAAAGCTGAACCTTCATGTAATCCAACTGAAATATGAAAATACTTGGTCAAACCACCTTTGTTTGAACACAAGGAATAACTCATCTATATATATCCTTAATGACTTGAATAAAATAATTATTAACTCCTTTCTTTTGTAGAACTCTCCAGAGCACTTCTATTGAAACTTTAATGTATGTTTTCTCTAAATCAATAGATATCATATTCAAATCCTCCTTACTTTATCTTATTTATCCATCAAATCTCTCAATAAATGTATAACTATGATGCACATATACGAACATGATACGACACGGACACGAAACACGCCAATTATTAAAAATATATGACACGAATATATGTTAGATTCAGTATTATAATATTTATATCTTAAAAAAGTGTATAAAAATTGAGTAAGCATAATATTATGAATAATTGAAAAATAATAAATTATTTAATTATGATTTATACTTAAAATGATTAATATAAAATATCAAGAGTCGAACGTTGATGCCGTGTTTCAAGCATGAAGAGGGGAGATGACAATGCTGTCAAAACTCGGGCATCGAGCATCGATGTCAAGACAAAGTCGGTTGTCTATATTGAGATGATGTTAAACAAAGATGAGATGTCAAGATGATACAGATGTGTGATTGTGGGGAAAGTAATTGCAGGTATCAAATATTGATTTTCATATGATTTTGAAAAATTGATGTTGTGATGACATCGGATGTCATTGTTGTGATGACATCGGGCATTGTTGTGTAACCCTAGCTATGATCTACCAGAGAGAAATGAAAATGGTAAGTTTGGGAAATTAGGTATTGAGTACGGGCATCTAATTTGAGGTTGTTGAGAAGAAATAAAAAATTTAGATTTTATTTTTAATAAATAAAAATTTGAAGATAGAAAATTAAATTAAAAAAATTTCATATAATGACACGCGTGTCGGACATACGTGTCTAATTTACTTTTAATATTTCGTAATCAAACACGTCTTTGACGTGTTTGATGTGTATTAGAGGCGTGTCAGATGCATGTCGTGTTCGATACGCTTCAGACACTACACACCTCATTAAGGAAAAATGTCGGTGCATTATAGATATATAGCTTTCATATACCCTACATGAATCCAAATTGATTTTGAGAAACATTAGTATGGTGTCGTAACATAAGCTCAATTATCCTCTCTCTCATAGTTTTAATGTATAACATATAAACTTAATACATCTATAATTCACACACTTGTGCATCACATTTATTATTAAAAATCGAAATCAACTTACTCCATTCATATGACATCTTTTTAGTCTTCAAAATGATATTAAAAAGTTTAGTAAGCCAAGAAATTTTTTCATATCCTAAGCATTTTGTTACGCCGCTTACTCCAGGAGGAAAAAACAGAGGGAAAGCGAGATTTAGAGGAGGGCCACGTTGGCTTGGGTGATCTTAGGAGGGAAAAATTTGAATGTTGGGGGCTGTTTTAGGAAGTTTATTATTGTCCTTTGTGTTTATTTAGGGGATTGGGGGGGAATTGATTCCTAATGGGGAATTTGAATTACAATTTGAGATCTAGGGTTTCTTGCTTTGGGCTCTTGGCGTTGCCGGAGATTGGAG
>NW_021319074.1:545101-578441 GCF_001605985.2 Dendrobium catenatum | reverse complement strand
GACTAGCCTTAATCGAAAGTTCTCTCCTATTATTGGGAGGGGTAATTAACTATAGGGGCTTGCGCCTATAGGAAACCAGAACTCAGATCAAAAAGTCCTCACCAAATGAGGGCGAAATCTCTGGGTAGTGTCTTATCTACAAACCCAATCTGCCTTCTGAAAATTCCCCCGGGATCATCACATCCTAAAAAATTAGAATTTTTTGGAGCCCACAAACGTCATCGTCGAGGTGCTGAATTTGAAGGTATTCAGCGTCGAGGTGATGATGTTGAAGGGAGGAGAGGTGAGTATGAAGAGGGGTTTGAGTATATTCGTCGGAGGGACGATCGGGATAATTGGGGAGGGGAGCGCCTCCTCTGAGAGGAATGGGAGGTTATGGAGGAGATTCAAGGGTGAGGAAGCTGAAGATGTCCGTCTTCGAGGGCGAAGACATGGGTGGATCTATAAGGTGGAACGATATTTTGCTGTCAATGGACTGACAGAGAAGGAGAAATTGACAGTGGCGGGAATGTGCTTGGAGGGAAAAGCCTTAGCATGGTATCAGTGGCGTGACAGGAGGGAGCCCATTCGCGGCTAGAGAGAGTTTAAGGATTGTTTATTGGAGCGTTTCCGAGCCGATGATGGAGGAGACTTCTATGATCAATTCTTTGCTTTGACTCAAGAGGGGACCGTGGCAGACTACCGGGACAAGTTCGAGTACTTGACTAGCAGATTGGATCACATTTCAGAGTCAGCCCTTGAAGAGAACTTCATGAAAGGGCTGAAACCAGAGATCCGAACAACAGTAAGAGTATTGGAGCCGAGGAACCTAGGGAAGGCTATGGAGTTAGCACAGTTGGTGGAGGATCAGAAGAAATCTGAAAGAGGAGCCCGAGGAAACTATTCGGGGGGGTCGTATAGGATGACTACTACCATCTTGCCTTCAAAGGGGGGATCTTCAGGGAGTCTGAAGGAGGCACCAAGGGATAAAGCTAGAGGAGGGGGTAACGGTGGACAATTCAAAAAGCTGACTGAGGAGCTGCAGGAAAAAAGGGCAATAGGGGTGTGCTTCAGGTGTGATGAGAAGTACATGCCGGGGCATACGTGCAAGGACCGATCTCTTCAGGTTCTCCTCGTTTGTGAAGATGAGGAAGACGAAGAGGGAGGTGAGAATGACCCCGAGGTGGAGGAGGAGGAGAAGTTACATCTGGACGTAGTAGAAGTCTCTCTGAACTCAGTAGTGAGACTCACTTCAAGTCACACTATGAAGGTGAAAGGAGAGATCTCTGACCGTGAGGTTGTGGAGTTGATAAACAATGGAGCAACACACAATTTCATTTCCACGCAAATTGTTGATGTATTGGGGATGGAGCTAGTGGATGCCGGAGGTTACGGGGTAATGATGGACACCGGAAAGGTAGAGATGGGTCGATGAGTCTGTCGAGGAGTAGTACTGAAGATTCAAGGGATCCATATAAAGGAAGACTTCCTTCCCTTAGAATTGGGGAGTACGGATGTCATCCTTGGGATGAAATGACTGCAGACATTGGGAGAGGCCAAAATCAATTGAGATACACTGAGGATGGAGTTGGTGGTTGGGGGCAGAAAGAGGACGATTCAGGATAATTCTGGACTGACCAAGGCGGGGGTTTCTCTCAAATCCTTCATCAGAACCATTCAGGAAGAGGGGAGAGGCTACTTAGTAGAGTTGCACCGCCTGGAAGGGGTCAGATTTGAGGAGGAAGGAAATGTTCCCTCTACAGTACAACCGCTCATACACCAGTTCAGTGAGGTCTTTCAACCGCCCCAGGGTTTACCTCCTTAGAGAGAGTTGGAGCATGCCATTACTTTGAAAGAAGGTGAGACTCCGATCAGTGTCCGTCCTTACCGCTACCCATAGATTCAGAAAGATGAGATTGAAAAGCTGATCCGGGAAATGCTGGAGGCGGAGATTATCAGACCCAACAACAGCCATTTTTTCTAGTCCAGTCCTCCTGCTCAAGAAGAAGGATGTGAGTTGGAGATTTTGTGTGGATTACAGGACTCTGAATAAAGGCACTGTACCAGACAAGTTCCCAATTTCGGTGATTGATGAGCTGCTAGATGAGCTACATGGTGCAGTGATGTTTTCTAAGCTGGATTTGAAATCCGGATACCACCAGATCAGAATGAGGGAGGCAGATGTTCCAAAAACAGCGTTCAGGACACATGAAGGGCATTATGAATTTCTGGTAATGCCCTTTGGATTGACTAACGCTCCTGCAACCTTTCAATCATTGATGAATCGAGTATTTAAGCAGCACCTCAGGAAGTTTGTCCTGGTCTTTTTCGATGACATCCTGGTGTACAGCAGGACTGTGGAAGAGCACTTGGAACATTTGAGGGTGGTATTGGAAGTGCTTCAAGATCATCAATTGAAAGCCAATTTGAAGAAGTGCAGTTTCAGGCGAGTGTGGAGTACTTGGGACATGTGGTTTCCCAAGAGGGAGTGGCAGCGGATCAAACTAAAATTGAGGCAATGCAGAAATGGCCACTGCCAAGGAACCTCAGGGAGTTGAGGAGTTTCCTAGGATTGACGGGATACTACAGGAAGTTTGTGAAGGGGTACGGTACCATTGCAAGGCCACTGACTGAGCAGCTAAAGAAAGACAATTTTTGCTGGGGAGAGGCAGCCACTCAGGCGTTCGAGAGGTTAAAAGAAGCCATGACGATGGTTCCTATTCTAGCTCTTCCAGACTTTGGTCAGGTCTTTGTAGTAGAGACGGATGCATTAGGATATAGGATAGGTGCAGTGTTGATGCAAAATCACAGGCCAGTTGCATACTTCAGTCAAGTGCTTTCTGCCAGGGCTAGATTGAAGTCAGTGTATGAAAGAGAGCTGATGGCCATTGTCTTGGCTATTCAAAAGTGGCGGTCGTATCTCTTGGGAAGGCACTTTATCGTGCGGACTGATTAGAGGAGCTTGAAGTATTTGCTAGAGCAAAGGATGGTGACTGAAAAGCATCAGAGGTGGTTATCCAACTACTAGGCTATGACTTTGAGATCCAATATAAGCCTGGTTTGGAGAACAAAAGCAGCTGACACTCTATCCAGATGTGTGGGGGAACTCCAGGAGTTAGCTCTGTCTGTACCCTTGATGGTCGACTGGGGAGCCATCAAGGAAGAAAGCATGTTAGATGATGAATTGGGAAAGATCAGGGAGGATCTAAGGAATGATAAGAGTAGCCATCCGGGATACTGCCTTGAGGGGTAGAGACTATTGTATCAGGGGAGGTTTGTCCTGCCACGAACCTCCATTCACATCCCCAACTTGTTGCAGGAGTTCCACAGTAGCGCAATTGGAGGCCATTCAGGAGTTCAGAAGACATACAAGAGGCTAGCAGCAGAACTCTATTGAAAAGGGATGCGGAAAGATGTGGAGGAGCGTGTGCCAGAGGAACAAATACATGGCCATGGCGCCAGGAGGGCTGTTACAACCATTGACACTTCCAAACAAAGTCTGGGAGGAAGTGTCCATGGACTTCATCGACGGATTACCACGGTCAGAAGGATACACTGTCATCATGGTCGTGGTGGACAGACTTAGTAAGTATGCACACTTCATCCTCTTACGACATCCCTACACCGTAGTGTCAGCGGCAGCAACATTTATCAGGGAGGTTGTTAGACTGCATGGGGTTCCTGAATCGATAATGACGGATCGAGACAATGTATTCCTTAGTTAGTTTTGGAAGGAGTTGTTCCGATTGCAGGGAACGATCCTCAAGAGAAGCACCGCTTATCATCCACAGACAGACGGGCAGACGAAGGTGGTGAACCGAAGTGTGGAGACCTATTTGAGGTGTTTTGCGTTAGAGACCCCGCGGATGTGGGCAAAGTGGCTGCCTTGGGCTGAATACTGGCATAATACCTCGTACCATTCGGCCTCCCAGATGACCCCATTCAAAGTGCTGTATGGAAGGGACCCTCCACACCTAGTGCATTGTGAGAGAGGTAGTACACCTGTGTCGTCAGTGGAGCAATATTTGGAAGAAAGAGACAAGGTACTGGAAGATTTGAAGAAACACTTGATGAGATCCCAACAGATTATGAAGAAGCAGACACAGGAGGGACATGCAATTTGAAGTGGGAGAGAAGGTATTCCTAAAACTACGACCCTACAGGCAGAGGACAGTATCGAGAAGAAGAAATGAGAAGTTGGCACCGATGTACTTCGGCCCCTACGAAGTGTTGAACAAGATCGGCGCAGTGGCATATCGATTGAAATTGCTCCCATCAGCCACCATACATCCAGTTTTTCATGTATCCCAGTTGAGGAGAGCGATTGGAGAGCATGCAGTTAGTACGAAGTTACCAGTGACACTGACTGAGGAATTAGAAGTGATATTAGAGCCGCTGGAGCTTGCAGGAGTAAGATCAGATAAAGATGGCAACAAAGAAGTGTTGATTAAGTGGAGGGGTCTGCCCGATTTCGATGCTACATGGGAGCCATTTGAAACATTGAAGGAGCAATTTTCCTTTTTTCACCTTGAGGACAAAGTGAGTTTTTGGGAGGGGAGTAATGTTACGCCGGCCCAGGAGGGACCGGCTAGACCGGTCCACTGTTACTCCAGGCGGAAAAAACAGAGGGGGAGCGGGATTTAGAGGAGGGGCCACATTGGCTAGGGTGATTTTAGGAGGGAAAATTTTGAATGTTGGGGGCTATTTTAGGAAGTTTATTATTGTCCTTTGTGTTTATTTAGGGGATTGGGGGGGGGGGGGAATTGAGTCCTCGTCTTGAATTTGAATTTGTAATTTGAGATCTAGGTTTTGTTTTGGGCTCTTAGCATCGCCGGAGATTATGGAGAGTACGTTATTCTCTCGAATCGAAGAACAATTGTATTTTGGTTATTTTGCTTTGAGTTCTAGTGAAATACAAGCCTCTACTTGTGTTTTTCTCTCTGATTTCTCTATTTCTAGCTGTTTTCCTGCTATTTCACTGCTGTGGACAGCAGTTGGCTGCTATATTTTTACTGGTTTGGGTTAGGAAACTTGTGAATACAAGTTTTTCCTATCACATTTTCACACCTCAATTAAAATATAATCAGGTCCAAGTACTTTTCCACACTTTATTTTCTTTAAAGCTTCTATAACTTCGATTTTATTAATATGATGATAAAAATAAAAATTTCTATTTTTATTTAAGGTGCTAAGATTACTAAAATCAATCATATTCACACAATCTTTATTGAAAAACTTATCAAAATATCACATCCACCTATATTGAATATCCTCTTCTAATAAAGCACATTTTGATATTCAACCTTAATGCACTTCACTTTAACAAGATCATTTCTTCTCCTATATTTTTGTTTGGCTAACTTATACATACATCTTTTGCCCTCCTTAGTATATAATCCATTATATAAATCACTAGAAACTAAATTATTTGCATCATATATTACTTTCTCAGACTCTTTACATACTCATTTATATATTTTCTCATTTTTCGAGCTTTTACATCAAATC
Organism: Dendrobium catenatum; assembly: GCF_001605985.2. Classification (NCBI taxonomy): domain Eukaryota; kingdom Viridiplantae; phylum Streptophyta; class Magnoliopsida; order Asparagales; family Orchidaceae; genus Dendrobium; species Dendrobium catenatum. Next base: position 572,954 of record NW_021319074.1, on the reverse strand, counting down.
AATTTTTATTACAATTTTTTTTTTATATGTTTTCTTGCATATTTTAATTCCACCACTAAATATTTGTACTATTAGGAGATTTTTCTTTTGATATTCTAAGCACATATTTTTCAACATTTTGAATATCACTGGTTACTTTTTTCAAAATAATACTAAGATCCTCATGAACAAAAAAAATCTAGAGATCTTTAATTTTATTTTCAAAAACATTTTTATTAATATTATTTAAATGCTCCCATCTAATCTTAGGATAATATTTTATTTTATTTTTTATATTCCACTACTTCATATGAATGTTTAAAACTAATAAGCAATACTGGATACATAAACTTTCACTCTGAATGACTACAATTTTTGCAATCTAAATGATCTATTTTTCTTATAAGAAAATAATCAATATGAGTTTCACTATATCCATTCTTATAAGTGATGACATGTTTTGCTATTTTCTTAAATTAGGTATTAGTAATTACAAAATTATAAGCTAAAATAGAATTTAATATAGTCCAACAACCTTCATTGGTCGCTCCGAATCCATTTTTAAAAATCTTTTACCACTCTATTAAGTTGTCACAATTAAATCTCCTTCAATAAAAATTTTATTTAAGAAATATCCTTGTAAGTTATTCTTAAATTATAATTTTGAACATATTTAAACTTACTCGAAGAGCATACACTTATAATATAAATAATCTTAGCATCAACAACAATCTTCAAAGCTGTAATTCTGTCTCTAATTTTATTAATTTTCATAATATTATCCTTGAAATTCTTATCAATATCATACATACATCATTTCCAATATGATTCTTACATTAATACTCTCATTTAAATCCTAAACTATCAATCTCCTTAACATTTTCTTTAATCAATTTAATTTCATGAATACATAGAATATTCATCTTCATATGAATCATAATACTATTAATTCTATTAATATGCTTGAAAGAGAACATATATTCAAAGTTCCTATTTTGATTCTATTTTCATGAACTAGCATCTTTGCTCACATATGTCCATGATGTGGGAACTCTTGCTTATTTAACATTGCACTTGGATGTCAATGCAGCGGCCCTTGCATAATTTTCGCTATTTTCACAAAATAATGATGAATTTAAATATCCCTCATCTCTTTCTCTTCCAAGAGAAAATCTCAAAAACAAAAGCATTGATACAAGCTCTTTTTGTTTATGCTTCTATTCTCAAGTTAAAAACACCTAACAACTACTCACAACTTATCTCTAGTTGCAAAAACCCTTAAAAAAAAAAAAAAAAAAACATATTAGGCTTTCATGAAACTTTAAGGGCTATTTGGTTGGTAAAAAAAAAAAGGCCTATTGGTTGGTGCCTAACAAGGCTTAAGTGCCAAAAGCCCAAAATAATTTCTCTATACCAACCCTGGCTTAAACAAGAATTTGCATCAAAGCATGCTTAAGCTTAACTTATGTTAAGCTTACAAAAACCCTAGCTTAAAAACCTTAATTTAACTATGATAAATTTGAAATAATCAATCATAAGTCAATAAAAGTTATTTATTTTAAAAAATAAAATGAGTAGTTAATATTTAATTAAGATAACTAAGATGGTGACATGGTGTTAATATTAAGTTATGATTAATCACTTAATTAAGTATTAGTTGAACCTTTGTAATTTTAATTAGGTTTTTTATGAATTACTTGGATGTCTTCAACCCAAATTAAATGAAATAATGTTTCTATAGCATGAATTGCTAAAAAACTATTTTGCATACGAAGATTATCCAATAATACAAGCATGACAAATCAACCCTTACCCCCGCACCCCTTTTGTCAATTAAGGCAACAATGCCATACAAGTATAAATTTTCCAACGATTGAGCAATTCTTTGTGGAGAACCCACAAAGAATTGGAAACTTCTACTATGATTTCATGGAATTTGATCCTAATCAACTTGCAAGGGTCGCAATTTTTATAATTTTATGTTTGGTTGTCAGTCATAGTTATAATTTTCCATCCATTTAAAGGTTAAATAAGATGAGAAAATATTATAAATGTCTACATCACAAACACATTCTTTTGATTGGATAAACAAGAAACATAAGATGAGAAAAAAGCCAAAGAGTCTAGCCTTAGAGCAACTTCTTCAAAAGCTAGATGCACTATGGAAAATTTAGCAGTTTGTAGCAGATTTGCAGTTGACTTTCCGACCGAATTTTTTTTGTCGAAAATGGTGATGAATTTGTGATGAAAACTTTTGAAGAATTTTTACGACAGATTTGCGGCGGATTTAAGGCAGAATTTCCATCGCAAAAATTTAATAAATAAATTTAAATTAATTCAATTAACTAACTAACTAATTTAATAACTAATGTAAATTTAATTAATTAATTTAAAATAACTAATAAAAACTTAACTAAATAACTAATTAAAATTAACTAAAAAACTACTTTAAATAAACTGATAATATTAACTAATTATATTGCAAGCCCATAGTTAAATTAAAATTAAATTTAAATTATTTCTTTATGTTAAGTTTAAATTAACTAATTAAATAAGTTGAATTAACTAATTAATTAATAATTTCAAATTAACTAATTATATTGCAATCTCACAGTTAAATTAATTATATTAAATTTAAATTAGTTAATTATATTAAATTTAAATAATGTAATTAACTAAGTTAAATTAACTAAGTAATTAACTTAGTTAAAAAAATATTACAAGCCAACCTCTCTTTAAGCTGGTCCGCCTCTTTCCCCCTTTCTCTTCAGCTTAGTACCACATTGCCTAGGCATCGATGCTTTTTGTTGTTCACAGGCAAAGCAATATCTCAACCGGTGAACGCAGGCTTCTAACGGGTTGTTGGGCTCGTTGCTGAGAGAATGCGGGCGGGTCTTAGAGTGTGCATGGTTGTGGGATGAGTCGCGTGCTCATTGTTGATCAAGACACCTAGCTAGGAAGGTTGTGAAGGTACGTGGTGGGCGGGTTCCACGGACTGGACTGGTTTCCTTGGTTAATTGGCCGAGTTGAAAAGATAAATTAACTAAATGATAAATTTTTATTATTGTTATTTTGTCTAAATTTTCCGACAGAAACCTTTCGTCAGCAAATTCGTCCCAAAATATTTGCAACGGATTTGATCTGTTGCAAATACTTTTCCAACGAGATTTTTAGCGTTCGAACGTATTCCACCGCAAAGCTAAATTTACGACAGATTTGACTTGTTTTGCGGCGGATTTTTCTGTCGAAAATGGCTAAAATTTCTGTAGTGATGACTTCAAATTCAAGTTCATACCCAATAGGATAAGAATCTACCTGTTACACATTTCACCAACTGTGAGTTTAAAGATGCCTTCGCCGTTCGACTTGAGTGTGCGCCGCAAGTCACCATCTGTAAAAGTCCCAATCAGTCGATTTTCAGCATTAATGACTAAAAGACATCCACAGCCTTTACTAGTCAGCTCTGTGAGTTGATCCATAATCATATCTCCTTCCTTGCAAAGTGGAAGGTCTTCTCGCTTTTTCATCAAATCCTTTACCTGCAGTGAATAGCAAACTTCATGAGTTGGACTTTTTTGTGTCTAAGCTGCTAAGATAATCATACATGAATCCCAATAAATGCACTAATCATAAAATAAAGTAAATACATTTAATATTATAGTCTGCTAATCTAAGTCAAGCATCCAAAAAGAATATATATATATATATATATATAAAGGATTTTCAAATTAAATCCTTAGAAACCCAAGTTTGAGTTCAGATGAATGAGCTAAAATCAAGCAACAAATAAAATTAGTAGTTCGAATCCTTGGAAAATTTTGATTCATGAAGCTTCATATAGGCATGTAAAGTTCAAATAAGTAATAATCTAAAAAAACCAAACAAATCTATTTTGTAATTAAGAGTTGGATATCATTATATTGTTTACAAAGTGGAGCGATTGTTCATAAAGATATCACTAATCGAGAATGAATCAGAAGAATTTCCTAATGTAAATAATATCATGCATGATATGAATGCATGCAAAGGAAATTAAGATTCCTAGAATGCAAACCAAAAATAATCAAACAATTTATTTTCTTAAATATAAATAGATAATATTAGAATTAAAACTCATCTAATATAAAAATTATCAAAATAATACAAAATACTCGATGAGGATTTAGAACCACATAAAACTAGCTAGGATTTGAAAATAGTGGATTTAATTTGCATGCAATCTTTATCTTTTCCTTTGATTGTCGACCACACTCTTATGAAGGAGAGTGGCTTTGATTTACATCATTAAGCTCGCACTAGATATTAGTGGTTAGCCACATCTCAATCTTGATACAGTCCTCTATTATGTGATTTGATCATAGGCATGCGCCCATATGATTGTGTTGCATCACTAGCACCATGGACATTGAATAAAATAGCACTCTTGAAGGGAGTTTAGATTGAAAGCTTGGCACTTAAGCTCACCATTATGATTTTGCCAGTTGAACAAAGGGTGTTTGTATGGGGATTGGACTGAAACCAAGATACCCGAGCACACTAATGTAGCCTAACATGTCAAATGAAAAACACATAATTGAGGATAGGTTGAAAGGTTGATATCTAATCTAAAAATCATAACCTGATAAGCGCCCACAAGAAGCAAAGTGGGCACATGCTAAAACTTTCTCCTTCAAGCGCAACTTCACATTTTAAGGAGCATGGAGGGTAAGGTTCGAAAACAAAAAAAGGGTAACTGATATGACCATAAGAAAGTACTTTGTTAGCTTGAATTGTTCAATCAAGAACACCATGATTCATCCTCCAATAATAATCATGCACTGAGGTTTAGACAAGATGATGGTCATTCTAAACCATTCATTGCTCGATTCCATCAATAATTGTATCAACCCACCAAAAAAGGAACTTTGCTGAATTAATTTAAACTCTTATTCACAGACAAACTTTAGTCACTAAGTTGAACTTTAGAGGGTGTTCTCTGATAAAAAAAAAAATCCTCATTGCTTTTGTTGTTTGTGTAAACGGCACAATATCAGGCTGAAGATCTGTCTATTCAAACTTAACTACATTGAAGATGATTTCAAGCACATAATAACAAAAAGAAAATAGATTCAGAGGCAGAATCAAGGAAGAAAAGGAAATAATGGAAGGAAAAAAAAAAAACAATCCACGGAATACCTTGAAGATGAGGCTCTTCCCGATCTTTCCGGCGGGATGATTGCGCGCGTACTGCTCCTTGGTGAGTTTCCTGACCCTCATGATCGCGGCCACAATCGTGTCACCAAACACCATCTGGATTGCGGTGGAGGTGACGGGTGCAAGGCCAAAGGGGCAGGCCTCTTTCTCAAGTGGTAAGTGAACGTTCATATCGCAAAGCGCGGCGAGGGGGTTGCTTTGTACGGAGGTAATGGAGATCAAGCGCGCGCCTTTCGCGCGGGCACAGGGTACCAATTTGAGAAGCTCATCTGATGATCCAGACTTAGAGATGAGGACTAGAAGGTCGGAAGGGAAGAGCGCGCCGATGTCGCCGTGGAGAGCGTCGACGGGAGGTAGGTAGGAAGATCTGGTGAAGCCGAGGGAAGCGAGGGTCTGTGAGAGCTTGTGGGCAACGAAGCCCGACTTGCCGATGCCGGAGAAGAAGACGGCGCCGGGAGCGTCGATGAGGGCCTGGGCGAAGGCCTGGGCCTGACCAAGGTCTAGGTTGTCGAAGAAATGGTTGAGGTGGCGCTGCTGGTTCTCGAAGAGCACGCCAAGGTCTCGCAGGTCGAAGGTGGAGGCGACCAAATGGCCGCCGGGAGACGGCAAGAAACCCATTTCGCTTTATCTCTTCTCTCGCTCACACACACAGAGAGTCGAGAGCATGATATAAGAAAACTATTCCCGCCGTTCTTCTCCGTGGCTGCAATGGTGGAGGAAGAATTAAAAGGAGCAATGTGCCGGTAAGATGGGCAAATTATTGCATCAGGTCATCAAACAGAGAGGATCTATAGTGTCATGCGCTTTACTGTAGAAAGAGAGGACCGAATGTGTTCGGTGACCTAATGCAATAAGCAATAATTTGTCGGTAAGATGAGAGTTATAGGTGACGAGGTCGGCGCCATGAGACAGATTTGGACTGCCATTTCGTTTGCTTTCACCTTCAAGGGTCTGTATGCTGCAAGTATAATTTATTTATTATTTGGAAAAATTTAGGGGCATAGCACTTTTTCATTGATCTTAAAAAAAAAAAAATCATGTGACAGCCAAATTTCAAGATCTAATTTTAAAAGATTTCATATTTCTTTCAATATTAATTTTAAATAAAAAAAAGAATACAGAGCTACTAAAATAATCGAGTACTGAAAATAAACTTATTTACATAAATATAACATCATAATTATATATAGGACAACACAAAAAGGTATATGACACTATGGTGCTTAAAAGAGTGATACCGTGGCGTCATGGAAATGAACTAATAACTTAGCGCTGAAACTTTTGCACTATTGCAACACTTGCTAATATGTATTGGTTACTTAGTGAATAGTCACATCTCTTTACTGAGAGAACATGGCCGTTGAAAGATACAATTATAATGCCACAATGTTGTTGACATATGAGCGTTGCATCACCCAAGTGGCAAAAATAATGCTAAGGTGTAAGAAATTATGACATCATGGTATTTATTTAAAAATAGAGAATATGGTGCTACGAAGTTGACTTTTTTACATCACAGTGCTGGTAATGCTATGGAACATGTTGTGTTGCCACTATAACACTTGAAAACAAATAATTTGGCATTGTTATGTCCAATTTGTGACGCCTAGGCGATACTGAAGGTAGCGTTGTAACATTATTTTGTCAGACATTGTGGTGCTGTAAGCTCCTTAGAATTTATGTTATTTTTTTAGTTTTTACTATACCAAAATAATTAAAATAATATATTTCCACTAAAAATAAAACATGTAAAATACTACATAATTTACACTTGTTAGTTACTATATCAGTGCTGAGATGCTCGAATACCCAACATTTGTGTACTCAAATAATAAGTTTTCTCAAATTTTGTCAAAATTTGCTCCAAAGCCTAGGGACTCATTCTAGAATACACACTATTTTCATGCACCAAAACACTCCCAAATAAATGCAAATTAGTTTAAAACTCAAATATTAAAAAATGTATTTTTTTCCAATTGGGTCAAAATAGTTTTAACCAAATGCTGAAATTGGAGGTGTCATAACTCTCCCCCTCAGAAAATGTTATCTTCAACATTTTAACTTTCTAGTCTCATATCACATATACTAATCAGGGTAGAACTGTCACATCTCACCCTCTTTTTCCAAGTAGTTTCTCTTCTAATCCTATTCTTCCATTGAACTCTAACTATATGAATATGTTTACTCCTTAGCTTTCTAACTATAGGACGTACATCGATGTCTTCAACATATATATTATTTCTATAATTAGATATCCATTTCCTCAGAAGTATACATGGAATATACTATGAATTTTAAACATGTAATCTTACAGCTATAACCTATAAGCATCTTTCCCAATCCTTTCAATAATCTTAAATGGTCCGACATACTTTGGAATAAAATTCTATTCCGTACAAAATCTGCTAATACCTTTCATTAGTATAATCTTCACATGTATAAAAACTCTTACCTAAAATTTCATAGCATGATGCTTTGCATTAATATATTGTTTCTTCCTGTCTTGTACAACCTTCAATCTATCTTTGATCAAACATATATTTTTCATTGTATCATCAATCAAGATTGGCCTAATCTAATGCTCTCGCCTACCTCTATGTATGATATATGGGTTCTACATTTCCTATCATATAGAGCTTCATACAGAGCCCTACATATGCTTTACTAAAAAATATTTTTGTAAGGTAATTCAATTAGAGGAATGTAATCTTATAAACTACCACCAAAATTAAGAGTAAAAAGTCACAAAAGATCTTCCATTACCTATATAGTCCTCTTAAACTGCCATCATCCTGAGGATGACATGTAATTTTGTACATATTCCTTGCTAAATACCCCTCCGCAGTTTGGAGGTAAACTTGCCATCCCTATTAGAAAGTATAAGTTTCAGTATCCCATGTAATTTAATAATCTCACACACATATAGATATATTATCTATCTATTAAATTAGACTATCGAATCAAAATGAAATGGATTGATTTTATCAGATGATTAATTAGAACCCATATAGTATCATGTCCCTATCTTGACCAAGAAAAATCCATAGCAAAATCATAGTCACCTCTTCCCATTTAAAATGGGTAATGGCTATAGAAAAACTCTTGGTTACTGATGCTCTGCCTTTACAAACTAACATGTTTCACATTTTGAAATAAATTTTATATGGTCTTTATGGTAGAGACCACATCGTTAGTTTGGGATGTTGATCCTAGCAGTGTTCAGCCATAGAAAGAAGAAGAGTTAGCTCCAATAGACTCAAATTCATATGTGTTTATTAGGCTCAAAGATAAAAATGAACACATAGGAAATCTTGAGAAATGGTGGAACAAATGTGTTTAGAGTTGTAGAAATGTAGTATCAGCTTGCTAAAATACAACAGTCTCAACTTGAGTAGTTACAACCAATAGTGCATATAATGGGTGAGAAGAGTAAAAAAATCATAAGTAACCCCAGTGATTCATAAAATTCTTGTATAAAAGGATATCAAATAAATGATTGAACATCAGGTAAGGGAGGCCTTAGCCTAATCCTAAGGGGCCATGTCTATTCCAAAGGATAGACCCTACCCGAATGAATATGATTTAGTTCCTTAACCAAAGGGCTTTGTGCCACCATCATTTAAAATGTTTAGTGGTCTTAAAAACTTGAGACAACATCTGGCTCATTTCCATGCAAGTTGTTGCTACGCCTGATGATCTAATGCTCTGCTATTATGTCAGTTTATTAGTAGTCTTTCTGGAATTACTTTTGAATGGTATGCCGATCTTCCTAATGGACTAGAGAGGACATTTGCTGAGTTGGAGGGTCTATTCTAAAAAAAGGTTCTCTAAGACTGAACATCATTTTACCAAATGTGATATGGACATTAAAATGTGAAAGCCATGAGAGTCTCTATTTGAATACATTTTAAGGTGGAAAAAAATCTCAATGAAGTGTGAACCCTTGTGTAAGAGCAACATGTAGTGGAAATTTTGATAAAGAATATCCACAGGCCTACTACTTTTCTCCTGAAGGGATTCAAGATAAAGACTTTTAAGAAATTGCTTAATATGATGATTCTATAATGCCATTGTTGAAGGATTTATTTGACGAAAGAAAGAAGGGAAGCCTTACAATTCATTTAAGAAAAAACCAACCACTATATTAGTAGTGGATAATGGAAAATAATTAATGAAAAATTAATTGAGTGATAGTCCACCTCATCCATTCCAGGAAATCCCTTATCTTCTAAAAATCCTTCCTCGACATCCTTTGAAGAGAAGATGAAAAAATTCTACCCACTTTGAAGAGAGTCACTAAGGAAGATTTTTAAAGTTTATGAAAGAAACAAACTTCAAATTGATGGAAGCCAAGAAGCTAGAAGAGGAAAATAAGAGGGATGATCCCAATTTTTGCCCCTACCACCACATGTTGGGCCTATAATTGAGGACTACTTTACCTATAAAGATTATCTTGAAAGTAACTTCAATTGGGGTAACATCATCATTCTAAAGGAATATTTGGTAGATCTATATTAGGGGTTCATCAATGTCATCTTAGGTAATAATTATAATATTTTTTTATCCTTTAAAAATTATTAGTATAATATTTTATCCTATATATTTACAAAATTGATTATTAAATCTTTTAAACTTTCTAAATAATTACTGATGAGAGCCTAGGGCCTACTCTTGGAGGTTGAGTTGGAGGCATCGCAAGAGGATGTTGAGATGATTCCCTTTCCAGTAGTTGTTGGAAGTACTATAATTAATAAAAAGTAAAACAATAACATATTTGTAGAGAGGAAATATATAGTTGATGAGAGATGTAATGAGATGGTAGATGGTCGACTCCTATCCCCACATACTTTAATTGACTTTTATTTTGCCCATCAAAGAAAAAAGGTTACAAATTAATAAAAGATCCTTCTATATATATTATGATTACTGCAACTTAATTTTCACAACTATATTTTTATATCATTTGTGTTTTTGATGATTCCAAAATCTTATTGTGTTGATTACTTTTTCTCCTAACATATATTGGAAATACCAGTTTTGTTATTTGAGTATACTAATACTTCAAGAAAATCATACTCCAGACTGCTGACTACTGAAGACTTCAAGATAGATTATATTAGGGTTTATTATATTTGAAGTCTGTACTTTTATAATTTTCTTTAGTCTAAGAGAGTGTGATTGTAATTCGATAACTGTGCACACACACACACACACTAGGGGAGTGTAAAAATTTGAAATTTTTTAAAATTATTCATATTGTATGATTTTGGATCGTACGGAACTATTTGACTTGAGCATTCCTCCAAAAAGCAGTCAATCGAATCACGCATGAAAATTTTCTAAGTTTTGTTTTAAGTCTTATTCATATTGTATGAAGTTACCTTCGTACATATGATGTCCATAAAATGGAATGGCTATGTAGCAGTTCGTGCTGAACGAACTCAATATTTTTCTAAACTATTTGTACCGTACGATCTTAGGTTCATATAGATGACGTCCAGAGTTTTAAATTGGTGCGTATCTTTTTATCCATAAAAACAGATAAATTTTTGTGATTTGTTCATATTGTACGATCATAGGTTTGTACATAAGACTTCTAGAGTACAAAATGGACTTTTTCATTTCATAATGAATGAAACATGGTTTGATTAAAATTGATCATACTTTACGATAAGGGTTCATACAATATATTATATAGAGTACCAAATCAGTTCATACTGAATCGTATCGGATAAATCTATTCAATTTTGAACTGATCATACTATACAATGTCAATTTATGCACACAGATATCATAATATGAAATCGATTTGTATAGGATCGTACGAGCAAAGTTTTGAACTGATCGTACATATGATGTGCGATCATATTATACGATCATGGACGATCAAATTAAAATATCCAGTTTTCTAGAAGGTTTTTTGTGCCATTTATATATAAGGTCCTAAAAACTGACTTGAATGAATACTTCTTTGTATTTTATTAGAGAGCGAATGTGAGAGTGCTTTGGGTGGGTGTTTGAGTGTGTGGATCGAGAGATATTGCAAGTAGAATTTGTGAGGGGTTCTCAAGGTTACTCAATGGTGAGAATCTCTTTATAAATTTGTCAAATCTCTTCCTTTATTCTTTGAAGATGCTCAAGAGAAGATCTTTGAAGAAGATTTGGTGCTCTGCAGACACCAAGAGGGTGTGAAATGATGACGATTCTTTGCCGACACAAGAAGGGTATGAAAGGTTGACGATTCTATGCCGACATAAGGAGAGTGTGAAAGGATGATTGTTCTCTGCCAACACTTGGTGAGTGTGAAAAGACAATTGTACTCTGCCTCATCGAGGATTATTGGAAGAGTGGTAAATTATAAAGGCTTATCCGCCTTGTTGTGGGAGCAAAATGAGAGTCACTTTGATATAGTGCAATACCTGAAGAGGGAGTCCTCAGGGAGTGGATATAGGTATTATTAGACTAAACCGCTATAAATTTTTGTGTTCTTTTATTTTTACTATATTTTTTATTTTTCGCACTCTTAATTTTTTGGTTGAAAGGTTAATTTTAAAAAAAATTTCACTGTGTAAAAATCATAAAATGGTTTTATACTTTTTACCAAGAGAATTTTTAAATTACCAATTCACCATCCTCTTGGTTAGCATTAGGATAATTGTAATAGGTCTAACAACCTATACAGACTTTCAAGTGGTATCAGAGCTAGATTTTAAAAATTATGGTTTACATAACTTTTTGAAAATGATAATGGCTACTTTTGGAAATTGTAACACATCTGAAGGATATTCAATCACTAGACCCCTATTATTTGATAACATCTCTTTCAATTTTTGGAAAATAAGTATATATATTTTTCATTAATCGCCTGACTATCGCATGCGAATTTTAGTGCAAGAAAGATACACTAGGCTAACTAAACTTGTAGATGGCATTAGAACTAAAGCATCGTTTGCTAACTGACTGTAGAAGAAAAAAACTTAGCTTAGTTAAACACTAAAAATTTAATCATTTTTTTATGCACTTAAATTTGAAGATCATATATATTTCTCTTTTTGTAGAATTGGAAAAGAAATTTGGGATAGACTTTGTATCACATATGAAGAGACTAATGAGGTGAAACAATTTAGATTGAATATTTTGCTGCATAATTATGAACTTTTTTGCATGAAACCAAATGAATCAATCACGGACATGTATACATATTTCACCTAAATAGTCACCTCATTGTATGTTTTAGGTAGGGAACTAATGAATGCTGAGAAAGTAAACAAAATTCTTTATTATTTACCTACTACTTATGATGTAAAGATAATTTCTATAATGGAATCAGAAGATTTAAATATTTATTCTGTTGACAATCTTCTTGGATCACTAATTGCTTACGAGCAAAGAGTAACTCAAAGACATATTGATGCAAGTGAGAAGTGAAAGGAGAAGAACATAGTGGTAAAAGTCGATGACTTGGAGAGTGATCAGTCTCAGCCTAATGATGAACATGGTATTGCCTTGATGACAAGAAAATTTAAGAGCTTTTTAAAAGGAAGAAAAGGAGATGTCAGCAGTGGAATAAACATAAGTTCCATAAAAATGCTAGCACTTCTAATAATGTAAATTACTATGAATGTAGGAAGTCTAGACATATCAAATCGGATTGCCTGAATCTTTAAGCTAATCATAGCAAGGAAAAGGTCAAGGAGAAAAGAAATGAAAGGAAGGGAAAGAAGAGATTATAGAGAGCATTTTGGGTGGACTCAGTTTCAAATTCTTTAGAAATAGAAGTAGAGGAGGAAGTCACCAACCTGTATTCGATTGTCGACAAGCTTGATCAATCTGATCAAGGAGAGGTATGTGATAACGCATGAAGAGTTATTTAATGTTTTTGAGAAATTCATACTATCTATAGAAAACTCAAAAAGATGCATGCTAGGTTGAACATAGAATTTATAGAATTATAAAAAGAGCATGAAATCCTTAGGAAAGATCACACACTAATTGATAACAACCACATGAAACTATTGTATGAGTTGGAGGAATTGAACAAATAGCATGAACTATTGAAATCATTCCACACTGAACATGAAAATGATTTTAGAATATTTATAGATGAATCTGATAGTAGAGATCATTCTTTGAAAGTTGACAATGCTATTTTAGAAAGTATTAACTTATTTTTTAAAGATGATTTAAAAGCACTTGAGGAAAATAGAATTCCACCCACACTTGAATAATTTATTAATCCTGATAATAAGCTATAAATTATAAAACTTAGGAAAAGACAGTTTAACTCACATAGATTGATAAATCTTTTTATTAGAGTCAAATGTTTTTCTTATGGAATAATTGGCCATATATCTCACACTTGCACTATTATAACAAATAATATCTAGTGTGGAGACCAAAAATGCATAAAACAAAGCTTATCAAGTATGTATTTAGATTAACTTTGCCAAGTAGAGAACCCAAATTTATTTGGGTTTCTAAGACCAACGTTTAATTATTTTGTAGAATCATTCTCATTTAAGACCTCATGAGAGCATTTGACACCTGGACAATAGATATTCAAAGCATATGACTGGAGACACTATATAATTCATATCATTGAAAGATAGAAATGGAGGCAATGTTACACTGGGAGACAATACCACTAGAAAAGTGGTAGGCACATATATGATTGGAAACTTGAACAATTTTTTTCATTGAGAATGTTTTATTAGAAGAAGGATTAAAGAATAATCTGATGAGTATTAATCAGCTATGTGATAAGGGTTATAATATAACTTTTTCCCACTAACTATATAATAAGCAAAAATAGAATTGATGTACTTCATGAAATTAGGGTAAATAATATTTACATTCTTAACTAGAATTATATTAAATCTCCTAAAAATTTTTATTTCAAAATAATTAGTGATGAATCATAGTTATGGTATAGGAGACTTTGTTATGCTAGCATTAAAAATCTTATGAAAATTACCCAAAAAGAACTGGCCAGAGGAATACCCAAAGTACACTTTACTAAGGATCATCTGTGTGATGCAAGCCAATTAGAAAAATAGGTGAAGTCCTCCATTCATTCCATTAAGGATCCTAAAACTAATAAACCTTTAGAAATCATTCATGTTGATTTTTTTAGACTAGTTAGCACTGTAAATCTAGGAGGTAAAGTGTTTGGATTTAGGATAGTTGATGATTTTTTAAGATTCGCTTGGGGTAAAATTTTATTTCATAAGAGTGAATCATTTGAGGAATTTAGAAATTTTTTCACTTGGATTCAGAGAAAATTATGGTGCAAGATTTTATCAATTCAAAGTGATCATGAATGAGAATTTGAAAATGAGAAATTTGAAGATTTCGGTAAAGAGAAAGGAATTGGTTATAATTTTTTAGCACCTAGGACTCCTTAGCAGAATGGGGTAGTAAAAAAAAAATAGAACATTAATTGAAGCCATTAGAGTAATGTTGGCAGAATACTCAATTCTAAAATATTTTTGGGCTAAAGCGGTTAGTACTACTTGCTATATTCTGAATATGGTGAATATTATATAAAAAATGAATAAAACACCTTATGAACTTCTTAAGGGGAGAACACAAAATTTTTCACATTTATATATTTTTGGATATAAAGGATCCTTTCATAATAAGGGAAAAACTCTGTTAGAAAAATTTGATCCAAAATTTGATATAGGAGTTTTTCTTGGATACTTTAGTATGAGAAAATATTATAGAGTTTTTAACAAGAGGACTTTGGTAGTTGAGGAGACCACACATGTTATGTTTGATGAATATGATATTTTGGAAGAGCCAAGGTTGGAAGAGAATCATATTGAAAATAACTCCCAAGGAATTAAAAAGATAATTTTGGAAGAGAATGTTGGATTAGAAAACCCTTTTTCTAGAGAATGAAAATTTTTTAAGAATCATCCTAAGGATTTGATTGTAGGTGAACCTAGTGAGGGTGTTAGGACTTGCATGTACTTAACAAAGAAGTGAACAATTCTGCCTTTATATCGATGATTGAATCCACTAATATAAATCAAATACTTTCAAATAAATTTTGGATTTTGGCCATGCAAGAAGAGTTGAATCAGTTTGTAAGAAATAATATTTGGGAATTAATTGAAAGGACAAATTATCAAAGTGTTGTTGGAACTAATTAGGTGTTCAAAAATAAAAAGAATGATTTAGGAGTTGTGATTAGAAATAAGGTAAGATTGGTGGCCAAGGGGTATAATCAAATAGAAGGGATTGATTTTGAAGAGATGTTTTTCTCTATAGTCAGACTTAAAGCAATTAGAGTTTAATTAGCCTTTGCATAAAATAAATCTTATCAAGTATGTATTTAGATTAACTTTGCTAGAAGAGAACCCAAATTTATTTGGGTTTCTAAGACCAACGTTTAATTATTTTGTAGAATCATTCTCATATAAGACCTCATGAGAGCATTTGACACCTGGACAATAGATGTTCGAAGCATATGATTGGAGACACTATATAATTCATATCATTGAAAAATAGAAATGGAGGCAAGGTTACACTGGGAGACAATACCACTAGAAAAGTGGTAGGCACATATATGATTGGAAACTTGAACAATTTTTTTCATTGAGAATGTTTTATTAATAGAAGGATTAAAGCATAATCTAATGAGTATTAATAAGCTATGTGATAAGGGTTATAATATAACTTTTTTCCCACTAACTATATAATAAGCAAAAATAGAATTGATGTACTTCATGAAATTAGGGTAAATAATATCTACATTCTTAACTAGAATTATATTAAATCTCATAACACTTTTTTATTTCAAAATAATTAGTGATGAATCATAGTTATGGTATAGGAGACTTTGTTATGCTAGCATAAAAAATCTTATGAAAATTACCCAAAAAGAACTAGTTAGAGGAATACCCAATCTACATTTTACTAAGGATCATCTGTGTGATGCAAACCAATTAGGAAAATAGGTGAAGTCCTCCATTCATTCCATTAAGGATCCTAAAACTAATAAACCTTTATAAATCATTCATGTGGATTTTTTTGGACTAGTTAGCACTGTAAATCTAGGAGGTAAAATGTTTGGATTTAGGATAGTTGATGATTTTTTAAGATTCACTTAGGTTAAATTTTTATTTCATAAGAGTGAATCATTTGAGGAATTTAGAAAATTTTTCACTTGGATTCAGAGAAAATTAGTGTGCAAGATTTTATCAATTCAAAGTGATCATGAAGGAGAATTTAAAAATGAGAAATTTGAAGATTTTGGTAAAGAGAAAGGAATTGATTATAATTTTTCAAACCTAGGACTCCTTAGCAGAATGGGATAATAAAAAGAAAAAATAGAACATTAATTGAAGCCATTAGAGTAATGTTGGCCTAATAATCAATTCCAAAATATTTTTG
Organism: Dendrobium catenatum; assembly: GCF_001605985.2. Taxonomy (NCBI): domain Eukaryota; kingdom Viridiplantae; phylum Streptophyta; class Magnoliopsida; order Asparagales; family Orchidaceae; genus Dendrobium; species Dendrobium catenatum. The sequence continues at coordinate 556,382 of NW_021319074.1, read as the reverse complement.
GGCTAAAGCGGTTAGTACTACTTGCTATATTCTGAATATGTTGAATATTATATCAAAATTTAATAAAACACCTTATGACCTTCTTAATGGGAGATCACAAAATTTTTCACATTTATATATTTTTGGATATAAGGGATGTATTCATAATAATGGAAAAATTATGTTAGGAAAATTTGATCCAAAATTTGATAAAGGAGTTTTTCTTGGATACTTTAGTATTAGAAAATCTTATAGAGTTTTTAACAAGAGGACTTTAGTAGTTGAGGAGACCACACATGTTATGTTTGATGAATATGACATTTTGGAAGAGCCAAGTTTGGAAGAGAATCATATTGAAAATAAATCCCAAGGAATTAAAAATATAATTTTGGAAGAGAATGATGGATTAGAAAACCCTTTCTCTAGAGAATGAAAATTTTCTAAGAATCATCCTAAGGAATTGATTGTAGGTGAACCTAGTGAGGGTGTTAGGACTGGCATGTACTTAATAAAGAAGTGAACAATTCTGCCTTTATATCGATGATTGAATCCACTAATATAAATCAAATACTTTTAAATAAATTTTGGATTTTGGCCATGCAAAAAAAGTTGAATCAGTTTGTAAGAAATAATATTTGGGAATTAATTGAAAGGACTAATGATCAAAGTGTTGTTGGAACTAATTAGGTGTTCATAAATAAAAAGAATGATTTAGGAGTTGTGAGTAGAAATAAGGTAAGATTGGTGGCAAAGGGGTATAATCAAATAGAAGGGATTGATTTTGAAGAGATGTTTTATCTATAGCCAGACTTAAAGCAATTAGGGTTTTATTAGCCTTTGCATGTTTTAAATGTTTTAAATTATATCAAATGGATGTTAAAAGTGTATTTCTGAATGGGTTGATTGAAGATGATGTTTATGTTGAGCAACCACAAGGTTTTAAAAATTCTAAATTTCTCAATCATGTGTTTAAATTGAAAAAAACTATTATATGAACTCAAATAGGAACCTAGGGTTGGTATGAGATGTTAAGCACTTTCATATTAGAGAGATCTTTCGGGAAAGGAAGTGTTGACACCACTCTCTTTTTAAAGAGGATAAGAGATGCCAAACTCATTGTTTAAATATATATTTATGACATCCTATTTGGATCTATAAAAAAATTTTTATGATGATTTTTTTAAAATAATGGTTAGCAAATTTGAGATGAGTTTGATGAGATATTTGAGCAATTTTCTAGGTTTTAACATAAAGCAAAATGAGGAAGGAATTTTTTTTAGTCAATTAAAGTATATAAAGTGTTATGAATATGAATTCAGGGATTATAATTTTGATGATAGTAAATATTTCAAACATTTCTATTTTTTTATTATTGCCCTGCCTACTAACATTTCAGATCCACAAGATCAATTGTAAATCAAGCCAGCTCAAGATTGTGTAGATTAGGACTGAGTCAGTTAGTAAATATACATCAAGTGTTTTTACCTTTTCTTGAGTTAAATGTAACAAAGTGGGTCATGATGCTAAGTAACCTTGCACACACACATACACTCAATAGAAAAAAAAACTCTGTCTATTTTAGAGTTTTTTTATTTTTGATCATATCGTCCGGGATGATTCAAAATTGTCCTTGATAATCAGTTAAAAATATAAACCCAAATTAGACATCCTAGTAAAGGAAGCCAAAATTAAGTAAATTGTCTTGGACGATATTAGTATCGTCCTGGACAATATGCTCAAATCAGAAAGAAATAGCCGCCAACTCTTTTAGGCATGTTATTATTTTTAAACATTATACATGACATCATCCTAGATGATGCATTATAATTATACCTAAATTAGTCTGATAATTAAGGAATGTAATTAAAGATTGATTGATGGATCATATTATTGCATGATCATTTTGGATAATGAGCTAAACAAACCTTAGTTTCTTCCTGGATGATTAGAATAATGTTTTGGAGGATATGTATTCATTTGAACTAATCATATAAGACAATCCTAGAATCATCCTGGATGATCAATTAAGTTTGATCTTATAATATGAAAAGTTTGGCTGAACATAGCGATGGTCTGGATGATACTTGACAATTTTGAACTAATCATAAAGGATAATGTCCAATCATTCTGGACAATCAGAAGAAATAAATCTTCTAATCATCTTCCCCTAGATCATCCTAGCTAATTCAACTGAATTTGTACTGATCGTACTGGATGATTCGTTGACCATCCTTGATGATCTTTATCGATTTATTGTAATTAAGGGAAAATTTGAAGCTTTTTTTATATAAGACCTCTTGTTTACTAAAGATAGGATCTTTTTCTGCTATCCTGACCTAAGAGAGCTAACAGGAGAGGGAGAGCTTGAGAGAGAGAGAGGAACTTGTGAGGGGGAGTTTGTGCGGGTTTCACAAAGGTTGCTCCAAGCAAGGATCTGAGTCATCTTCTCCAATCGTCATTCCTGGTTCTTTAGAGGTTCTAGAGAGGTCTACTTCAGTGATTGATTGAGGTTCTTTGTCTTCTTAAGAAGGAAGTGAAAGAAGTCGGGTTCTCTCCTGCTTCAGAAGGAAGCAAAATGAGTTGGGTTCTTTACCTCACTGAGGTCGGTCGAAAGAAGTTTTTATACAGCCTTATCCCCTTTACTGTGGGAGAAAAAGAGTCACTGAGTTTAGTTTAATACCCTGAGGAGAGGCTCCGAGGAGTGGACGTAAGTCAAGTTGATCGAACCACTATAAAATATGGTGTGTTCTTTTTTATTATATTTTCTTCTTTTAATTTAAGCACTTTTTTGTGGGTAATTATTTAGTTTAAATAATGATTTTTGTTTGAGAATTTGGAAGACACCAATTCACCCCAGCTCTTGGTTAGCGTCGGGCTAGTTTATCAGAGCTTAGCATCCCTAATGAACTTTCATGTGGTATCAGAGCGTGATTCATAAAATCTAGTTTTTGAAAACTTTTGAATTTTGATCCATGGCTAACTTTGGTAATCATAATACTGCATAAGGATATTCCATTACCCGACCACCATTGTTTGATAATATACATTTTACTTTTTGGAAAACTCGCATGTCCATATTTTTACAATCAATTGATTATCATATGTGGATTCTTATTAAAGAAGGTTATTCACCACCATCACATGAAATCAATGGTTTAAAAATGGAACTTTCTTTTATTGAATGGACTCTTGATGATAAGAATTTAGCATAACTTAATGCAAAATGCTTGAAATATTTTTTCTATGCTTTGAAATATGGAGATTACATACGTATCTCAACTTATACCACTGGTAAAGAAATTTAGGATAAATTATATATCACTTATAAAGGCACATCTAAAGTTAAGCAATTTTGATTGAATATCCTGCTTCATGACTATGTATTATTTTGCATGAAACCTAGTGAAACGATATCTAAAATATATATTAGGTTTACTTAAATCGTCACCTCACTACATGCCTTAGGAAGAGAACTCATTAACAATAAAAAAAGTTAATAAAATTTTGAGATGTTTTCCTTCTTCCTTTGATGCTATGATAACTGCTATAACTGAATCTACAGATCTGAATACTAATTCTATTAATAACTTATTTGGATCACTCATTGCTTACGAACAAGGAGTGAACCAAAGACAACTTAATATATGTGAGAAGAAGAAGGAAAAAATTATGGCATTGAAGGCTAACGAATACTGACTTTTTTGGGTCTGGAAGTAATGATGTTTCCTTAATCACTAAGAAATTCAAAAGATTTCTAAGGAAGGAGCAAAAGCACCATCAGAAGTGGAATAAAGGTAAGGGTAGCCAGAATTATAAAAGTTCCACTGATATGATTTATTTTAAACTTAGGAAGCTGGGACATGTTAATGTTGATTGTCCTGCACTTAAGACTCATCCAAGCAAAGCGAAGGGTGAGGAGAAACCCAAGTTTAGGAAAGATAAGAAGTGGTTTTAAAAGGTATTATGGGTGGATTCTACATTTAACTCCTCTGAGACTGAAGCTGAAGAGGAGACAACAAACTTATATTTGTTGGCGGACGATCATCTGGTCAGTCTAACTAATAAGAGGTATATGAACTAACCTATGATCAATTCCTTGAAGTTTCTGAGAAAATTCATGCATCATATATGAAACTTTAGAAATCGCATGCCAGCCTAAAATTGGAATTTTTAAATTTACAAAAAGAGGATGAATTTTTATTTAAAGATCACTCCATACTTGATAGCAATTAGATATCATTACTTGATGATTTTGATGCATGAAAAAAAAAGCATATTGAATTATTTAATGCACATAATTCCTTGAATTCATCTCATATTGAGTTAGAAAAAGAGTTTAAAAAATTTGAGAAACTTGTATGGGAGATAGATAATAATAATGAACATCAGCTAAAAGTGGAAGTGGTAGTTATGAATATGAAAATAAAGCATTAAAAGTAGCACTCATAGTATTAGAAAATGATAAACCATCATTACATGCATCACACAACTTTAAGAAGAAGCATTACCACCTGAGTAGATTAGTAAACCCTTTTCCTGGTGTTAGATATTTTTCATGTGGCATGTTAGGACACATTTCACACACTTGCATAATTCATCATAATACACATTAGGTGTGGAGATCCAAATTACATGCTTCACAGTATAATTCATATGTATTACATTCTTCTTTTCATAAGAAGAGACCCAAACTTGTTTGGGTTCCTAAGTTCTATATTTGATGATTTTGTTGGAGTGCTCTCATAAAAGATCTCATGAGAGCATGTGATACCTAGATAGCAGATGCTCATGACACATGACTAGAGATGCGAACTAATTCATTTTGCTGGAGGCCAGGGTTGGAGGCAAGGTCACTCTTAGAGACAACACCACTAGGAAAGTGGTGGTTGCAGATATAATCAGAAACTCCAAGAACCTTTTGATTGAAAAACAATTACTTGTAGATGGCTTGAAATACAATTTTCTTAACATTAGTCAGCTTTATAATAAGGGATTTATTATAAAATTTTTGGCAAATACATGAATCATTAGCTTTAATAATAATACTATTTTGTAGGGAAAAAGGATTAACAATATTTACATGCTTAATTTAAATAACATTGAATGTGTTGTTTCATTTTGGTTAAAACTATCGCTGATAAGTTTTAGTTGTGGCACAGAAGGTTATGTCATACTAGTATGAAAACCCTTAGGAGAGTGACCCAAAAAGACCTAGTTAGAGGTGTCCCCAAGCTTAAGTTTACTAAGGACCACCTGTGTGATGCCTGTCAACTAGGGAAGCAAGTCCAATCCTCTTTCCATTCTATTAAAGACATTAACACCTCTAGACGAAGTCCTTCACATGGATTTATTTGGACCCCTTAACACTACTAGATTGGGGGGAAAAGTCTATGTATTTGTGATTGTCGATGACTACTCGAGGTTCACTTAGATTAAAATTTTGTCACATAAGAGTGAGTCTTTTGATGAATTTAGAACCTTCTCTACTTATTTTCAGAAAAAGCTAGGTTGTGAGATCTTGACCATCCATTATAACCATGGTGGTGAGTTTAAAAATGAGAGATTTGGAGACTTTTATGAGGATAAAGGGATTAGTCATAACTTCTCAGCTCCTAAGACCCCTCAGCAGAACGGGATAGCTGAAAGGAAGAACATGACCTTAGTTAAGGCCGCTAGAGCCATGCTTGCTGAGTATTCACTTCCAAAATACTTTTGGGTTGAAGCGATAAATATAGCTTGTTATGTGTTGAATAAGATTAATGTTAGAGTCAAACTAGATAAGACACCCTATGAGATCATTAAGGGTAGGACACTCAACCTTTCCCACTTCCATGTCTTTGGATTTAAGGTTTTCATTCTTAACATTGGGAAGTCACCCTTAGGAAAATTTGACCTAAAATTTGATGGAGTGTTATTAGGATATTCAAGTGTGGCGAAATCCTTTAGGGTGTTTAACAAGAGGACATTCATGGTAGAGGAGACTACTCATATAGTGTTTGATGAATCTAATCCTAAGATGTCTAGAGTTGAGGTGGAAGATGAAGTTGGAGAGATTACTCAAGAAGTTGAATTTTTGGAGAAAAGGGTAGAGCCTCAAAACACTGAAGGAGTATGTGAGATTACCTAAGGAGTAGAGAATGCAAATATAGAGGAAAGGGTAGAACCTAGACAGACTTTTCCTAGAGATTAGAGATATTCTTTAAGTCGTCCTAAAGAACTAATCTTAGGAGACCCTTCTGAAGGTGTTAAAACTAGAGATTGACCTAGGAAGAAAATGAAGCACTCTGCTTTTATCTCACTAACTGAACCCACCAACATAAATAAAGCCCTTTCAGATGAATTATGGATCTTAGCTATGCAAGAAGAACTTAACCAATTTGTGAGGAATGTTGTTTGAGAGTTAGTAGAAAGGCCTAAGAATTAAATTGTAATGGGAACCAAATGTGTCTTTAAGAATAAAATGAATAATTCTGGTGAGCTAGTTAAGAATAATGCGAGATTGGTGGCTAAAGGGTACAACCAAATATAAGGGATTGACTTTGAGAAGACCTTTGCCCCTGTAGCTAGATTGGAAGCTATTAGAGTGCTACTAGCATTTGCTTGTTATAAGAGATTTAAGCTTTTCCAAATGGATGTCAAGAGTGTCTTTTTAAATGGGGTAATAAAAGAGGATGAGTTTGTAGAGCAACCCCCAAGTTTTGAGATTTTCTAATTTCCAAATCATTTTTACAAATTAAAAAAATATCTTATATGGATTAAAACAGGCATCTAGAGCTTGGTATGAAAGTCTTAGCAAATTCTTACTAGGGAGGGAGTTTGTCAAGGGGAGCGTAAATACGATCCTTTTTCTGAGGAAAGTAGGAATTGAGTTACTCATTATTCAGATCTATTTTTTTGAAAGAAATGCGAATTGCATTAAAAATAAAAGAAACTATTACAAACTACTATGTGATAGAAAATCTATCACAATCCTCCTTTAACAAAGAAAAAAAATAAAGGAGGAATGTTATTACCACTAAGATTATCCAAAAAAAATCACTTAATAAAGCCAAGTTAGCATAAAAATCAGCTAACTTATTACATTTTCTATGAGCAAAATGAAATAAAATATTCCCAAAATCCTTTTAAAAGGAGAATTCTTCCACCGTATCAATATCATTTGGGCAAATCCCTTTATCAACCGATCTTTGAAGATATTTATTGACATTGTGATTATCACCTTCAATCACAATACCATTAGCTTATATTTTCCATTCATAAAGGATCTTCTTCAACGATCTAAAAGCCAAAAATTATAACAATACACTATCCCAACTTACAGTTTTAACACCATAAGCAAGTAAAAACCTTCCTTTAGAGTCCCTAAAAATGCCACCAAGACCAGCTTCATTAGACTTCAACAAAGTTGCATCAAAATTAAATTTGATCCATCCGGTTGGAGGAGGGTGCCAAGATTGAAACAACAAGGGCTGGTTAATATCCTAGTGGTCCAAATAGATATTTAATTTTGCTAAAATTAATGTAATGCTGAGAGCATTAGAAGCAATATATCCCACTCCAAATTATGTTGATCCATGCTGAACATAATTCCTACTTTTCCATGAGAAGAATACCACCGCGTAGTAGAGATTACCAATAAATGAATTTGTAGAAGAAATAAGCTCCAAATTATAAATACAATTCGTGAAAGATGAGAGCATTGGTATAGACAATCCCCAATTGTTAAGCAACTGAATGACATGAATTAATTTTTCACAATTCACAATGATATGCTCTTTGTCTTCTATAGCAATGCATCCTCTCGGACAAAGGATGCACTCCAAAATATTTCTATGCATAAGAAATTCAAACGAAGGCAATGCTTTATTTGAAATTCTCCACCAGAAACATTCTACACGTGGTGAAATTTTAATTTTCTTCATCCATTTCCAATAATTAGTATGGTCATTTAGATCCAAATTCACATCAGCTGCCATTCAAGAAATGGATTTGCTCGAGAATTTATTATTGACTTCCAAACAATCTATAGAAGTCTCATGGAAAATTTATATTTTTAAGATGCTATCGACTAAACAACTCCCAAAATATTTGCTCGACTCATTTATATTCTAGATTCCGTCATTGATAAACTTGTCAATAGATGGAAACCCACCTTACAGAACAACTGCAAATGTTGCCCATTTTTCAATACATCTATCCAAAATCCACACATCTTTGAGAGTATTCACTAAAGTGCCAGATGATAACCTCCACCAAAGCAATGGCCAAAGGTATTTAGAACCATTAATGATAATCTTCCAAGTAGACGAGCAGTTTTTTCTATTGTTACCATGCAAAATATCTTCACCATACTTAGCCCTCAACGATTTGTTAAGAATTAAATTAGGATCATATATAAATTTCCATTCAAATTTGGATCTAAGTGGTCCAACAGCAGTTACAATAGAATGTAAACCTCTTCCTCCTTGTTCTAAAGGTTTGCAAAGATTTTTCCATGACATATAATGAATGCTATGATCACCTCCCTATTTTCTCCATAAGAAGTCTCTGCACATCCTATCAATTTCCTTCAAGATACTCATTGGAACCAAAGAATATGTAGCATAAAACACAGGAATAGATAAAATCACAGATTTGATCAAAACCAATTTACCCGCTAATGAAAAGAATTTGTTCCCCCATCCATTTAATTTACTTACAACTTTCTCCATTATATGTAGAAAATCAGATGAAACAAGTCTTCTTAAAGCCATTTTTAACACCCAAAAATTTCTTCTCTTTAACTTCCCTAAACTTCAACAACTTTGAAATTTCTTTCTTCTTTGACCAAGTAATAGAAAAAAAAAATGACTGTAGATTTTTGAAAGTTAACACTTTGCCCAGTCCACTTGCAATAATTAGAAATAATATTTTTAATTTTTTTCAAATACCAAGTCTTAGCTTCAGAGAAAATAATGATGTCATTAGAATAAAGTAAATGTGAGATTTTGGGAGATGCCGCAGCAATTTTGATGCCCAAATTCTCAGATTGACTAAATCCATTGGTTAAGAGCTGAGAACACAGGATAAACAAGTACAGGGACAGTGGAAATCCTTGCCTAAAACCACTTTTGACTTCAATCCACTTTGAATCTTTGCCATTAACTAGAATAGATAACTTAGGATTGACCACACATTCCATCAGTAGATTGGAAAAATGACCCGAAAAACCAAAATATTCCAAAACTTGTTTCAAAGTTTGCCAAGCCATACTATCATAAGCATGTTCCATGTTAATTTTGATTTCTACCAATCCCTTTTAGATTTTGAAAATCTAAATTTATTAAAAAATTTCTTGCACAAGTAGAATATGTTCAGACAAGCTTCTACCTTTTGATAAAAGCGGCTTGATTCTCAGAAATAAGTTTTTGAAAAACTTTAAGCATCATAATCAATAAAACTTTTGTAACAACTTTTTAAATGGATAAGTACAAACTGATAGGACGAAAGTTAGAGGGATCTACCAAATTATCAATTTTTGGAATAGGAATTACCCTCGTCTCTTTCCACTTAGAGCACATGATATCTGTTAAAAAGAATTGAGATATAGCCAACCATACATCCTTGCCATTAATTTTCTAATATGCTTTGAGAAAGGAATAAGGAATTCCATCCAACCTCGAGTAGATGTTCCTCCCAAGGCCTTCAATCACATTTTCAACTTCCTCAAATGTGAAATCAATATTTAGAATGTTACATTCTTCTTGGTTTAACTTATGCAATAGTTTGGGCCAATTTTTAAGAACACATGTTCTACTCCTCCATTTATTGCAAAAGAACTCAACTATGTCATTATCTATTCCTTCTTGATCCTCTAATATGATTCCATCTGAATTCTTCACCTATTTGATGAAATTTCTATTCCAACTACTATTAGAAAAGACATGAAAATAGTTTAAATTAATATCTCCTTCCTTGAACCATTTTATCTTCACTCTTTGCCTCCACCAAGTGTTTAACCGAGCTAGTGTAGTATTCAATTCACCCACCTTTAGCCTGAGAAGGAGTAGTTTTTGTTGCAAATCTATTTTCATGACTTATATTTTGATGATTGACAAACACTGTTGATTCTCTTGGACTGCTTGTTGCTTCTAACTTTTCAGGAATCAAAGATCGGACGAACAAACGAAGCCAGTTCAAGATTGCGTAGGTTTAGGGTTGAGTAAGTCTGTACTTTGTTTTTTCTATTCTTGAGTCTATTTGTAATGGTCAAAGAGACTGATGCTAAGTAACCCTACACACACACACTTGAGAGATTTGATAAGTCTGCCTAACACATAGAAGATTATACGACTGCATACACGCCTGGACGACTCTATTTGTTTGATAATCAAGATTGACGGCCCAATTTCAGAAGAATGAAAAACAAATCGAAAAAATTTCAAATCAAAATTCCGATTGTATACATTATCTTAATTGATCAGGGAACAAGGAGTAATTAAGGATGATTGATACGATCATTATGCGAGTCCGATGGATCGGAGATTCTATTCAAAAAACCTTAGTTACTTCAGGACGATAAATATCGCCAGCTCGAATTCAGGGCGATGCTCTGGACGATTTTTCCTCTGATTTGAACTGATCGGCCGGGATCCGTGATGATCGTGAGATTGGCCCTGGAGATCAAGCCAACTTTGAAATAAAGTTCATCCTTGAGTATTTCGATATTCAGGGCAGAGATAAGATCTAGCGTCCGATCTTTCTGAATTTTGTTACTGATTCGAGCAAGGCCGAATGCCAAGCTACGATCCATATCCGCTCCTGGACAGAATAGATAGTGTCGAGCAACTAAATGAGACAAAATTAATTGAGCTCTTTGAAGCCTTTCTATTTAAAAGAGCTCTTTGATTCAACATTTAGAGAACATAACCTTTGCTGAATGACTCTCTTGACCTGAGAACCTGAGAGAAGATAGAGAGAGAAAACGAGAGAGGTATTGCGTTGTGGAGAAGAGGTACTGTGAGGAGCGTGAGGGATATCACAAGGGTTCTATTCAAAAGGATCAGCGTCTGCTCTTACATTTCCGTCTAGAGTTTCTCACCATGGGAAGGGTTCGGTAGAGATAAGGATCAGCATTTGGTTGTGGTTCTCTGCCAGCTTCAGGAGGAAGCAAAAGGAGATAGGTTCTCTTCCTTGCCGGGGTGGCAAAAAGAGGTTCTTTGTGAGGGCTTCTCGCCTAGCCGTGGTGGCTAAAGGAGAGTCACGTTTGTAGTGCAATACTTGGAGGGTGCCTCCAAGAGTGGACGTGAGGTCGAGTTGACCG
>NW_021319074.1:528439-543493 GCF_001605985.2 Dendrobium catenatum | reverse complement strand
TTATAGAATTTTCTTGTTCTTTACTCATATTGGCCAGGACGAATTTACCATCGGTCCTCAACCACTATAAATTTTTGTGTTCTTGTTTCTTGCTTCCGCACTTTTATTTACGCATTTATTTTTCACGTGGTGTGATTTTGGTTTATGTGTTTTTGCTCTTTGTGAAAAGAAATTTTTTAAAATACCAATTCACCCCCCCTCTTGGTTAGCTTGGGACTAAGTTCATAGGGCTTAACATCCCTAATGAACTTTCAGTTTTTTATTAGATAAGTCGTGCCCCTCCACTTCCTCTGACTGAAGTTCAGCAACTTCAATTTTCAATTTCTCTTTTAACACCAATAAGTCTTGATGCTTTGCTCTACTCCAAAAAAATAAGGCCCACAGAGATCTTCAAAATTTATTATTGAGCTTTTCCATAGGCTTACAACCAGTAACTATATTCTAAGAGTTACGAACAATAGCCTTAGAGGCAGGATAAGAAATCCACATGTCTTCAAATTTGATAATTTTGCTTTTCTATAATGATTTATCAAAGATTTTAAGAATAATTAGGCGGTGACCCAATGCTACCCTTGCCAAATGTCTACAAGTCGCGTGTTGAATCAACTCTAGAGCTTTAGAATTCAAAAGATATATATCAAGTCTTTCCCAAATATGAGCACTTCCATTCTTATTATTATACCAATTGTATTTTGGGCCAATCACACCTACCTCATGAAAATCAAATTCATTCATGAATGAGGTCATCTCTTGAGGGATGAGAGAAAAATTGAATTTTCCCCCCCTCTTTTATCTCCTTGTGATAAATTGTAGTTGAAGTCCCCCCCCAATAACTGTAAGAATACTCCAATTAGAATGCCATCCCAAGATATTTCATAAAGCCCTCCACCACACAATTCTCTACTCCCATAAACAATAGAGATAATCCAAGAACCTTAATTAACAATTTTCAGCTCACTAACTATACACTGAGAAGAAGCTTCCAATAAAGAAAATGAAGCCATATCAGTCCTCCACATAACCATTAATCCGCCAGAAAACCCCTCATATGGGTAAAGGAAGAAATCCCAATCCTTACCCATAAATTTACAAAAATCCCAATTAGCAATCGAGGAAATTTTTATTTCTACATATCCAATAAAGTGCACATCCCCATATTTGACTACTTCTTTCAAGTAGGGAGATGCATCTCTTTTATTAGCCCCTATATAGTTCCAAAATGCTAAGGAACTCATTTCCCCACCAGGGGGGAATGACCCCCATTCCTTTTTTTATTCAATACTTATCCTTTTTTATGCCTAGAGGAGTTATTCAATGGACCAAGGGACTTGAGTTTTTTTAAGCTTAGGTTTAAAGGAAGTAGTCCTATTTCCATTATTATCCAAGTTCATATTACTAATAACTGCAAGATCACAAAAATTGACCATATCCGAAATATTATTATCTTTAGTGACATAAGTTTTCTCCTTCTCCCCTTCTTCTACTTCATCTTCCTTAGCATTCTCCAACAATGATTTATCACCACCCTCTACATTATTAGTTAGCCCATCCAATAGTTTGAATATATTATTCTCACTGATAGATTATTTTACCTTATCAGTCGGTTGTAATAAAAATGTAGAATTCATACCTTCAATGGAAATATCAATAATAGATCCATCATCAGCTCCACAATCCTCTCAAGAGTCCTTTCTCACACCCTAATTCAATTTAGGCTCATCAACAGGTGATCATCATTGATAAAATCAAATTTGACCAAATTTTTTGTGGGCAGAAGATTGGATTTTGGAACAAATACCTTCTTAGCATTCCTCATTTTATTGTTGTGATTGACATGGATATAGGGCCCATAAGATAAGTCATTATTAGGAGCTGATTTCAATAGATTGGAAGAAACCTTTTATGTTTCCTTTTTAGCTTTATATGTAGTTATCCCCTCTTTCAATTCACAACTATCAACAAAATGACAAACTTTTCCGCATTTGAAACATAATGAAGATATCTTTTCATGTTCTATTTTTTTTGAAAAAAATGGTAGTTTCTCCCTTCCACCCATATGCCCAAAGGGAGCTGCTTGTCTAACTCAATTCAGACGCAAAATCTAGCAAATTCTCATCTACTCCATTGGGACATATTGTCGTCAATCAACAGAGGTGTTCCCACTAGCGAAGCAATTCTAGCCACATTAACTTCATCCTAGTAGAAAAGAGGAAGGTTCGGCATCCTGATCTAAACCGGGGATAATAATCAAACAAGTGAATTTTGTGAAAAATTGAAGTTAAATTTTTCCATTCCAATTATATGACCATTGACAAACCATGGCCCTCCCGTAATCACACTTTCAAAAGCTTCTATAGAAAAAAAGAGCATAATAGCCACCCCATACCAAGAGAAGCAATATGAAACTTTTAATAAGTCCCCACTATCTTCTTAGTTCATTAGCAATCAAATGAACTGGGATGTTATTTCCAAATACCTTTATAACGATTGAAAATTTTTACTTCTATGATAAAAAAGTTATGTGATTACTTTTCTAAAATAATGAGTAAGGAATTTGAGATGAGTATGATGGGAGAGTTGTCCTATTTTTTAGGGTTTAAAATAAGATAATTGGATGATGGAACCTTTCTAAATCAAATAAATTACATTAAGGACATCTTGAAGAATAATAAAATGGATAAAACCAAGCCAATAAATACTCCCATGAGCTCCTGTGTTCAGTTAGATAAGGATCCAAATGGAAAATCTATTCATCAAAAGAAGTATAGAGGAATGATTGGATCGCTCCTTTATTTGACTGCTAGCCGACCTGATATAGTGTTTAGTGTTTATCTATATGCTAGATTTCAAGCTGATCCTAAAGAATCGCACATGACTATAGTTAAGAGAATCCTTAGATATCTCTTAGGGGTTCAAAACTTAGAAATATGGTATCTTAGGCACAACACTTCTTTTGTGATTATTGGATATTCTGATTCTAATTTTGTAGGGTGTAGGGTGGATAGAAAGAGCAGATATGGAACTTGTCAATTCATAGGACAGTCTTTAATCTCCTAGTCCAGTACAAAATAAAATTCTATTACACTTTCCACTACTGAAGCTGAGTACATTGCCTTAGGAAGTTATTTGGCCCAAGTCTTTTAGTTGAAGCAACAAATTCTAGATTTAGGATTACTCATAGGCACAATTTCAATCATATATGATAATACTAGTGCCATCTGCATCTCTAAGAATCCTATCTAATATTCAAGGACCAAACACATTGATATAAGACATCACTTTATTAAGGATAATATTACCAAAGGAGACATTGAGTTACACCATGTGACAACTGAGAATCAACTGACTGACATAACCACTAGCCTTCGACACATTCAGCATCTTAAGGACTAGATTGGGTTTGATTTGCATAAATGCTTGAAATTGATGCTTAATGAATTCTATATTTTATGTTTTATGATTTATTGTTTATTGTTATTTTCTTTTCTTTCTTTTATTTTCAACTTTTCTTTTGTTCTTAGTTTTAATAGTTAATTTTTTATTATTTTTTCGTGTTTTCATTTCTGTTGTTTTAGTTTTTTTTTTCTTTTTTCTTTTGGTTACTACTAGAATGATATTTTATACCTGATTTTTATTTTTGAAAATTTGTAGTTAATGTTTGACATCCCTAAATCAATTAAAGAGAGAAACACCATTGATTATTTTCCTTCCTCTAACTTTTTTTAGTGGTGTAATTTTCTTTTCTAAATAAAAGTCTATCTCAAATTAATAACTGGACTTAGTGATTGAGAACTTTTCTATCTTTATAGAGTAATCTATCTTATATAAATAATGTTCAAAGTCATTAAATCACTTTCAAGCTTTCATAATATTGTCATTGCATTTATCATATGAATTTGATTTTGCTTTATGGTTTACTCTTCTTTATATTAGATAGAGTTTTTCTTCTATAATATCTAGAAGATATTCTCACAACTGAGGATACTTAAAAGTTTTGAAAGAGATCTAGCTTACAAAAATGACAAGAGGTATAAAATGAGCCTAAAAAGAAGAAAAACTGAAAAGATACACACTGATCACAAAAAAAAATGAATGATGCACAAAGTGTATCAAAAATCAAAAGATATGCAAAGTGCGCCAACCAATTAACAAGAGACACAAAATGAGCCATAAGAAAGCATGCTTCCTTCTCTTTCAAACCATTAAATCTTAGAAGAATTCATGTGTCACTTGATATTTTCAAAGGCTTGATTTCGAAATTCATGATCGTGACTAATTACTTTGGTATATTATTCTATAAGATATTTTTCTAGAATCAAGTTTTGAATGGATCTCTTTTTCTTATCCAATTGATTTTTTTTGTGTTATATCTTTATTTTCAAAAGATAGTTTTCCTTATAAGAAGTCCGAGCTAGGGTTAACAGGATCGGCTGCTTTACTATTTTTTGGATTTTGATGTTGTTAACTCATTTTTTTTATAAATTTTTAATTCAATCACTTAGAAAATTTATCATATTCATACTTTGATAAAAAATACTTTGTTCTTTTCATTCTTTTTGTCATTTTTATTATTTTTTCATTGTTTTATATTTTGTTTTTTAACTTTCGTATGTTTTGGGGCACATTTTAATCACCTCCCTCCATCATCAAAATTTTAATTTTTTTGTCATATCATCTTGGATGATATTCCTATCATCCTGGATGACATATTCAATCCACCCTTCGTCATTCATCTGACGGCTGATCAGACTCAATCATTTGAGATAATCCTAGATGATACCCATCATCCCAGAAAATCTGATCAAATCCTACTTAATTATTTATGATTGTCCAAAATGAACCACATCATCCTGGATGATCTGATCAAAGTATTCTTCAATTATTTGAGATCATCCTAGACGATCCACGTAGCAAAGACATTACACATTTTAAATTCAGCATGTATGATCCATTATTGTTGATCATCCTAGATGATCCATCTAATTATCCTAGATGATCTACTTTTTCAACTATCATCCGACATGACTCCTCAGGATGATCACCTGTGTCTAATCATCTCGAATGATGTCTGATCATCCTGGATGATATAACTACTTTTTTGACCAATCATCCCAAATGTCATAATTTTTCCTGATCATCTTAGATGATTATGCAATCATTTTGGATGATATGGTCGATTATTTATAAACAACCATTCTGAACCATTTCTCTTCACACTTTCCTTCTTCATTCCTTGATAATTTTCCATCCTCTTCCTCATTTATTCAACGGTGGGTGGCAAGCGCTCCAGAATGTTGGCTTGAAGTTCTTCGAGGGTCACTATTGACCCTCGATTCACTAAGGCGGTTTACTAAGCCTCCTATGTTCACTATAAGATAGCTGAGATCACTCTGTCTAGGATTGTCAACCCTCATACGCTCACTTACCATGTCCTTAATCTTTTTTCTCACACCTCCCTCACCTTTATTCTTACACCCACCTTCCCCTTCAATTATGATTTTCTTTATGAATTTTTTGCTAACCTTAGGATAAACTCCACTTATACTGCCCTTTTGTCCTATGTAAACAAATGACCTATAGAAATTACCTATCACTGTTACAGAATCCATCAACTATCCACTACTGGAGATAAGATTCACCTCTTGTCTCAAGATCCTACTTATGACTAGACTCCTGCCAATCACCTTCTAAGGAACACTCATGTCTCCTATCATAATGGGTGTCTAGCACCTTAGTCAAGGATTTTAGGACAATCAAATATGTACTTCACACCTCAATTATTCTCAAAGCTGATAATCGTGTCCATATCACTCCTCTCCTCTTGATCACCATAATGGCCTATAGGGAATTCAATGCTGCTGATATTTTTTTCCATTACATTGAGCATCTGACTAGTAATAGGGATCCAATGCATAGAGGAAAGCCTAACCTTGTCTTAGGACACATCGTAGCCAATGTCCTGAAAATTAAATATAATCTTCAATATCCCGCCCCCCTATTTTTTAGCCTGCCTCCTACACCAACAGCTCCTTCCATATTCTTCACAGTACTCATCAACACTTGGAGTATGAGGAGGCTAAGGGATCTTAGGAGGAAGCTACTCCAATACCTTTTCCTATACCTCCTCCAATCCACCAGCATTTACAACTAGATCAGCTGGAGAAGCGATTCGACCGGTAGGAGGATAGGTTTGATTCTTACGTCGTTGCACATAAGTAGTAGCATGAGAAAAATATGGCTAGATACGCGGCTCACTACCAGCACCAGTATGACTAGGATATGGCCTGGTATGGGGAGTAGTTTGCTACTATTTTTGGCTTTTTTTAGCCGCCATCACCACCTCTTTCTGATGATCAGGGCCCTTTGTACTTGTAGATTATTTTCCTTGTGATATTTTCTATAATGTTATTTATTTCTTTTTTGTATTTTCTATTCTATTTTTCTTTTCTAGTTTCCTCCTTTTTGTGATGTCAAAGGGGGAGTAGTAGTAGTATTTGAGTTGTTAGTTGTAGTATTTGTGTTGTTTCATTATATTTTTTAAATACTTTTGTTGAATGTTTATACCATCTATTTGATTTTAGTAAAATTTATATTGTTTAGTTCATAATGTTTTCCTTTATGATAAGTTTCATTTAACTATTTAAGTTGAATTTTCTACCAAATGTTTGCCATCATTAAAAAGGGGAGATTGTTGAGAATCTACATTCAGAGATTATACTTTTGATGATAGCAAACATTTTAGACATTTCTATTTTTCTACTATTGGCCTACTAACATTTCAGGTCCACAAGATCAATTACAAATTAAGATAGCTCAAAATTGGGTTGATTTGGACTGAGTCAGTCTGTAAGTGTACGTCAAGTGTTTTTACCTTTTCTTGAGTCAAATGTAATAAAGTGGATCCAGATGCTAAGTAACCTTGCGCACACACACTCAGGGAAAAAAATTCTATCTAATTTTGATCATATCATCCGGGATGATCCAAAATCATCTTGGACAATAAGTTAAAAATAGAATCCCTAATTAGGGTATTCTAGTTAAGGCAACCAAAATTAAGTAAATTGTTGTGGACTATAATCTCAAATTAAAAAGAATTAACCGCCAACTCATTTAGGCATGCTATTATTTTTAGACATCGTATAGGACATCATCCTAGATGATGCATTACAATTATGCTTATATTAGTTTGATGATTAAGGAAATCAATTAAGGTTTGATTGATCGATTATATTATCTTGGACGATCAGCTAAACAAACCATAGTTTCTTCTTGAATGACCAAAATGATATTTTGGATGATATGTATTCATTTAAACTAATCATACAGGATGATCCAAGAATCATCCTGGATGATCAGTTATTTTTTCATCGTCCAACATGAAAAGTGTGACAGAACAGAGTGATGGTCTGGATGATACTTAATGTTTTTAAATAAATCATACAAGACGATGTCTAATTATCTTGGTCAATCAAAACAAACAAATTTTCTAATAGTCCAGCCTCCCCTAGATTGTCCTAGCTGATTGAGCTAAATTTTTTCTTATCATATAGGATGATCTGTCAATCATCTTAGATGATCTTTGTCGGTTCGTTACAATTTAGGGGACATTTGTAGCCCTTATATAAGACCTCTTATTTACTCAAGATAAGATCTTTTATTGTTTCCTGACTTGAGAGAGCTAAGAGGAGAGGGAAATCTTGAGAGAGAGAGAGAGAGAGAGAGAGAGAGAGAGAGAGAGAGAGAGAGGATCTTTTGAGGGAGAGTTTGTGCAGGTTTCACAAAGGTTATTATAAGAAAAGATCTGAGTCATCTTCTCCAGTCATCGTCTCTTGTTCCTTGGAGGTTTTATAGAGGTTTACTTCTGTGCTTGATCGAGGTTCTCTGCTTGCATTAGGAGGAAGCAAAAGGAGTCAAGTTTTCTACCTACTTTAGTAGGAAGTGAAAGAGTTGGGTTCTCTACCTTAGAGTAGATGGAAAGGAGTTTTTGTACATGCTTCTTCGCCTTATTGTAAGAGCAAAAGGAGAGTCACTGAGTTTAGTGGAATACCCGGAGGAGAGCTTTTGCGGAGTAGACGTAGGTCATGTTGACCGAACCACTATAAATATGGTGTGTTCTTTCTTATTGAATTTTTCACATTTAATTTCTGCACTTTATTTTTGTGGTTGTTTGTTTGGTTTATATTATTTTTTGGTTTTTTTTTTTTTTTTTTTTTAAAAATTTTTAAAACCCCAATCCCCCCCCCCCCCCCCTCTTAGTTAGCCTCAAACTAGTTCATAAGGGCTTAACATCCCTAACAAACTTTCATTAAGGTCATCCTCAAGATATATGAAATGGATAATGCTAAATTAGTGACTACACTAATGAGTTCCTCAGTTTAATTAGATAAGGACCCTAAGAGAAAATCTATTAATAAAACAATTTAGAGGAATAATTAGATCTTTACTTTACTTGACTACCAGCATACTAGATATAATATTAAGTATTTGTTTATGAACTAGATTTTAATTTGATAAAAATAAATCACATTTGACAGTAATAAAAAGAATTCTGAGATATCTTTTGGAAACTCAAAACTTAGGGATTTTGTATGCTAAATACAACTCTTCTTTTAAAATAGTTGGATATTATAATTCAGATTTTATAGGTTGTAGGGTTGATAAAAAAAGTACATTTAAAACTTGTTAATTTAAAGGAAACTCTTTAGTTTCTTGGTCCAGAAGAAAATAGAATTCAGTAGCCATATCTACTTCTTAAACTGAATACATTGCCTTAGGTAGTTATGTGGCACAAGTACTTTGATTAAAATAATAATTGATTGATTTAGGATGTTCAATTGGAAAAATTTTGATTTTTTTATTATACTAGTGCCATTTGCATTTCAAAGAATCCTATTTAACATTTTAGAACCAATCATATACACTTAAGACATCACTTCATTAGAGATCATGTATATATGGGAGAGATTGAATTGAATCACGTTACTACAAAAAATCAACTTGCATATATTTTCACAAAACCATTGGCCTGTGACACATTTAGCACCTTAAGAACTAGGTTGGGTGTGATTGATCTTAATGCTTAAATTAAAAATTATGTAAACTTTGTGTTGTAAATATGTATTTGTTTAGTTTGTCTTTATTTATTTGTTTTGTTTATTTTTATATTTTTCAGTTTTATTTTCATTTTTACTGTGAAGCATATCATTTGATGTAAGGTGATTGGTTTTTGAGAAGATTTTTTTATCGTCATATATTATTTTCTAAGTGTTCTTTTTTTACTATATGAATTTTTTTTATTTTGTATGAATTTTGTAGCTTGTACATGATATGTTTCCAAATTAAGCATGCAAAACTTAGTTTTATAGGGTTCATACTATATGATAATGTCATCATACTGTATGATATATGTAGTTTCATCTGTACGAGTGGGGATGGTTTTCCAGTTGGGCTCAGTTATTAATTGCTGATCATATATATGAAATCATATTTTGTCTGTATGATCCTGTTGTTAGTTTCTATGGGGGATGAACCTAATTGTTATTAAAATGATCTTTAATATTCTGATCATCCTGGACAAACACCTATTCATCTATATGATTGTATTGTCAAAAAGCCTGTATGAAAGGATGATTACAAAAAGCCTTTTTTTATTTTTTGCCATTTCTGTTCATATGTATGAAAATATTTTCATCATGTACAATTTTAAAATCACACGTATGATCTAATTTTTGTATTATATGATAGGTCATTTTCCATTAAATAGAATAGTATTTGGAAATGTTTTCATTCACTTTCTCATCCATTCCAAACCCTCTAGAGCCCACATCTTAGGAATGGCTAGTAGCACCAAATAATCCCATCTCTCTAAGGGATCTTCTTTTAGAAATTGTAGGGATGATAACTTCTTATCCAAAGAGAATGAGGATGTCTTCTTTAGGTATTATGTTACTAAAATCTCCTTCTCGACTTCTCATACAGGGTGATATTCATTTCTTTGTCATCCCTTTATTCGCTTTAACTCAACTTTCATTCATCCTAACTCTCATATATGCCTACCATAAAGAGACTTTCTAATACTTTCTGGCCAATATGAAAGTTAATCAGGACCACTCCAGGATTACTTCCTATGTTCTTAAGCAACATGTATAGATTATAAAGGAAGATCTAGGTAACTTTCTCCACCTGAGAACCCAAGAGATTAGAGCCCATACTTTAACCTCAAGAGTGGACTTTGATTGATTAAATATTAATCAAACTCTTAGAGGTGTCGCCCAAGTGGTTCATTTGTCTCGAGTTTATACTCTCAATCAAAGTGTCAGGATCATCCAACATGTTTTGAGAACCTCAATTATTCCAAAAGCTGGTGATCGCTTTTACATGACTCCTCTTTTATCCATAGTAACTTATTTAATAATGACTAAAAAACCTTTCGACGAAGCCTAACTTATTTTGAATTATATTTACAATCTTTTTGAAATTGGACTTTCTCATCATAAGAGAAAGAAAAATGTGGCTTTAGGACATCTAGTTTCCTACATCTTAGAAAAGAAGTACAATAGTACCCATCCGAATCCTCCCACTAAACTACCTATTTACTTTACTGATGCCTCTTTTCGGGCACTTTTTGGTAAGATCAAGATTATGAGAGTGATGATTTAGAGGAAGAAGGGGAGTTCCTGCTCCAGCACCTGTACCTGTACCTGGACCTGACCAGAATTTCTATCAAGAAATGGTCCAACGCTTCGATAGATTGGAGAATCATTTTGATCAATGCTTAGATCAAATTGAGAATCACTTAAATCAGCAGGATGCAAGATATTAAGAAGACATGAGTTGGATCTGTGGTCAATTTGACATGGTCAACATGAATGTAGCTATGATGAATAATTAATTTTTTGTGTTCAACCAACCACCTCCTCCAGACAATGGCCCCTCAGATTTCTAGATTTATTTCTATGTTGGTTTTGCTTATGAGTTTTTGTGTTTGTTATTTTGATGTTTCTTCTATGAGTTTAGTGTTTTCATATGTTATTTTGAATCTCTGTGTTTATGTTAGTTAAATGTTATTATGTGGAATGAAATGAGAAAAATGATTGTATGTACACCTTGATATCAATGGAACGATGGAATATTTTGTTCACTTGCATTGAATTACATCTCTTGAAATGTTTATGTTTTTAATGGATAAAACTTTTGTATTTGATCATTGAAATGGATTCTCAATTACTTTGCTCTATAAATTAATTTCCTTATAAAATTTAATCTTTCAAAAGTTTAAATTAAATTATGACTGGGTGTAAATAAGGAGATCAATTTCAAGTTCTTATAGACAAACATATCTAAACTATAATTATTTTAAGATTTATGTCTTATTATTTTTACATTCTTTTTCAATATGTTTATTTTTGTTATTAGTAGAATTTGAATTTAGATTTTTTATGTTAGAAAGATCCAGAAAGTAAAAAAAAAAAGAAATGCATAAAGTGTGCAAAAATAAAAAAGATGAGCAATGGTTCACAAAGTGAAAAGAGGCACAAAATTAGCATAAATAGAAAAAATGCATAAAGTGTGCCACAAATATTTTAAAAGATGCGCAATATTTCCAATTGAAAGCATTTATATTATTCTTTCCTTTATCATTCAATCTCTAGTCCAAATCTATCTAATAAGCAATCAAATTCAATATTGAATTCAAAGTTAACTAATCTTCATTTCATCATTTTTAAAATAATCAGTTTTATTTAATTTGTCTAGGATGAATTGTGAACTTAGTTGACTTTACTTATTTTAGTCGTTCATTGATTTAAAAATTTAATTTTTTTTTGTTTATGAAGTTAATTTTATATTTATAATTGGTTTAAAATCATTTTCTTTTTCAACTCTTTTGGTCTATCTGTAAAAATCTTTCATTTTATGATGTACTTTCTTTTTTATTGTTGTAAAAAAGTAGAGTCATAATATTTTTTTTTGTATTATGAATGTGTATAATATGATGTGATGTGCATATGTTTTTGAATGTGTGAATGTTTGTGTTTGTGTTTTTGTTTGAGTTGGTGTTTGTGTGTTTTTATTTATTTCTTTTTAATTTATTAGGGTTTTGTTTTTTGATCTTCATGGGAACCCTTTGGTTTAAATTGGTCATTCATTTAGGGGGAGCTAAAGAGAAAATTTGTATTAAATGTTAACTCAAACAATAATTATTTTTATCATAATAAAAAAAGGGGAGAATGTTGCAACTTAGTTTTCACAACTATAATTTTATATCATGTGTATTTTTTATTATTCCAAAATCTTATTATGTTGATTACTATTTTTCCTAACATATATTGGAAATACTACTTTTGTTGTTTATGTGTACTAACATTTCAGAAAAATCATACTTCAGACTGCTGACTACTAAAGGCTTCAAGAAGTATTAGATTAGAGTTTATTGTATTTGAAGTCTATACTTTTATAATTTCTTGAGTTTGAAAGAGTGTGATTGTAATTGGGTAACCATGAACACACACACTAGGGGAGTGTAAAAATTTGTAATTTTTTAAAACTAATCATATTGTATAATTTTGGATCGAATGAGACAATTTGACCTGAGTGATCCTTTAGAAAGCAGTTAATCAAATCACACCTGAAAATTTTTTGTCTTGTTCATATTGCATGAAGTTACCTTCATACAGATGACATCTAGAGTATGAAATGGCTATGTACCTTTTCATCTTGAATGAACTCAAAAATTTTCCGAACTGTTCCTACTGTACGATATTAGGTTCATACATACGACGTCCAGAGTAAGAAATTGGTGCGTATCTTTTTGTCCATTTGAACAAGTAAAATTTTTTGATCTGTTTATATTGTACGATCTCAGGTTTGTACAGACGACTTCTAGAGTACAAAATGGAGTAATCCATTTTTATACTGAACGAAATGTGGTTTAATTAAAACTTATCATATAATATGATATGGGGTTCTTATAATACATTATCCAGAGTACAAAATTGATTCATACTAAATCATATCTGACAAATCTGTTTAATTTTGAATTGATTGTACAGTACGATGTGAATTCATATATAGGCAAATTAGAGTGTGCAATAGGTTTGTATAGGATAGTATGAGCAAATTTTGAATTGATCATATGTATGATGTGCAATCGTACTGTACAATCAAGGATAATCAAATTTAAATTTTTAGTTTTTTAGATGGTTTTTCATGTCATTCATATATAAGGTCCTAAAAAACTGATTGGAATGAATGCTTCTTCATGTTTTCTAAGAGAACGAGTGTGAGAGTGCTTTGGGAGAGTGTTTGAGAGTGTGGATTGAGAGATATTGCAAGTAAAATTTTTGAAGGGTTTACATGATTACCCAAAGGTGAGAATATCTTTGTAAATTTGCCAAATGTCTTCCTTAATACTTTAAAGATTATTGAGAGAATATATTTGAAGAAGACCTGGTACTCTGCCGACACCAAAAGGGTATGAAAGGATAATGATTATCAATCAATACAAGGAGGGTGTAAAAGGATGATAGTTCTCTATCGATATAAGGAGGGTGTGAAAGGATGATGGTTTTCTGCTAACACATGGAAAGTGTGAAAGGACAATGATACTCTGCCACACTAGGGATTGATGGAAGAGAGGTGAATTGTAAAGGCTTCTCCATCATGTTGTGGGAGCAAAAGGAGAGTAACTTTGGTATAGTGCAATACCTGAAGAGGGAGTCTTCAGGGAGTGGACGTAGGTCTTGTTGAATCGAACCACTATAAATTTTTGTGTTATTTTATTTTTATTTTTATCACATTTTAATTTTCTGCACTTTTAATTTTGTGGTTGAAGAGCTTATTTTAAAAAAATTTTCATTGTGTAAAAATTATAAAATTGTTTTCTACTTTTTACCAAGAAAAATTTTAAATTATCAATTCACCCCCCTCTTGGTTAGCATTAGGACAACTCTAATAGGTCTAACAACCTATATGGACTTATAATTTTGATTAATAATGAAAATAAAATTAAAATAGAACCTATTTGAGATCAAAATAAAGATCTAGCAGTGATTGATGAAAATCAAAATATGATCCAATGAATTTGACCTCTAAAGAGGATGATGTGAAAGTTTGTTAGGGATGTTAAGCCCTATAGAACTTGCCCAAGCTAACCAAGAGAGAGGTGAATTGGAAAACTTTAAATCTAAAGATAAAACTCCAACCAAAATCACCACAAATAAAGAGCGGAAGAAAAATAAATGCGGAAGCGATAATAAGAAAAGAACACACTGGATTTATAGTGGTTCGGTCAAACCTTGACCTAGATCCACTCCTTGGAGGCACCCTCCAAGTATTGCACTAAAACAAGTGTCTCTCCTTTAGCCCCCACAGCTAGGCGGAGAAGCCCTTACAAAATCACTTCTACCTTCCCCGGTGCGGCAGAGTCGCCGAGTCCTTTGAAACCAAAGAGATCTTCTTCTTTGGTGAACTTACCTCGAGACAAGAATTAAATTCGATGGTACTAAGGTGCAAGTTTGTCGGAGCAACCGTGTGGAATCCCCTCCACACTCCCTTGAGTTCCCCCCTCACAGGATATTCTCCCTCTCTAACTTCACCCTTTCTTCTCTCCCTTTTAAGCTCTCTCTTCAAGTTTCCCCCACAAGAATGAAGCTATAATGTATGTCAAAGACTCTTATAAAAGTTTCCATGCCAAAGCTTAAATAGAAGCTCTTAAAACGAGCTCATTAATGCAAGTTGCCGACATTATTGTCCATGACAATAGGTATATCGTCCTGGTCGATTAGTTCAAATTCAGCTCAACGGCCTGGGATGATTTGGGACGATCAGAAGAAAATTGGTTATATCATCCTGGCCGATCTCACGATCATCCTAAACGATTAGTTTAAAACCGATTTTAATCGTCCTGATCATCGCCCTGATTTGGAGCTGGCTGAAGTCAATCGTCCAGGTCATCGTCCTGGCCGATCATAAGATTGTCCCGGATGATGTGATCGTATCAATCAACCATTAATGCTCCCTTGATTTCCTGATCAATTAAGGCATAATTTGGTAATT
>NW_021319074.1:496736-526852 GCF_001605985.2 Dendrobium catenatum | reverse complement strand
CACCAACTAAGCAATCTTTTTTCGTATCTTCAGTTTTTAGAACAATCGTTTTACCTGCATCCAAAACTCTTTGACTCAAACCTTGCTCGTAGGCAATGAGTGAGCCAATCAAATTATCAATAGAATATTCATTCAAATCTTTTGATTCACAAATAGCAACAACTTTGGCATCAAATTTTTCAAGTAAACAACGAATAATTTTATTGACTTTTTCAAAATTTGAAAAATCTTTTCCTAAAGCATGTAATGAGTTTACAATTTGAATGAATCTGGTATACATGTCTAAGATCGTTTCAGAAGATTTCATGGAAAATAATTCAAAATTATGCATTAACAAATTCAACTTGGATTGCTTGATTTCACTAGTGCCTTCGTATATGGTATTCAATTTATCCCAAACTTCCTTACCGGCAGTGCACGTGGATACTAACATAAAATCATCAGAATTTAAAGCACAGAAAAAACAATTTAAAGACTTCACATTTAATTGAGCATTGAGTTGTTCTTCCCTGTTCCATTGACTAAAAGGAATATCAATTTTAACTCCATTAACAATTCGTGACGGTGATGAATAACCAGTTAAAATCATATGCCACATGCGAAAATCAATCGATTGCAAGAAAATAGACATGCAAGTTTTCCAAAAATTAGATGACATATTTTCAAATAAAGGAGTCTGGTGATTGAATAACCTTATGCAATAGTACGATTAGCCATGGATCGAAATTCAAAAGCTTTTAAAAACTTATTTTATGAAAACTTGCTCTGATACCACTTGAAAGTTTGTTAGGGATGTTAAGCCCTATAGAACTGGCCCAAACTAATCAACAGAGAGGTGAATTGGAAAACTTTAAAACCCAAGATAAAACTCCAAACAAAATCACCACAAATAAAGTGCGAAAAAAAATAAATACGGAAGCGATAATAAGAAAAGAACACACTGGATTTATAGTGGTTGGTCAAACCTTGACCTACATCCACTCCTTGAAGGTACCCTCCAAGTATTGCACTAAAACAAGTGTCTTTCCTTTAGCCCCCACAGCTAGGCGGAGAAGCCCTTACAAAATCACTTCCACCTTCCCCGGTGCGGCGGAGTCGCCGGATCCTTTGGCACCAAAGAGATCTTCTTCTTTGGTGAACTTACCTTGAGAGAAGCCTTGAATCCCATGGTACTAAGGTGCGAGTTCGCCGGAGCAACCGTGTAGAATCCCCTCTACACTCCCTTGAGTTCTCCCCTCCCTTACAGGATCTTCTCCCTCTCAAACTCCACCCTTTCCTCACTCCCTTTCAAGCTCTCTCTTCAAGTTTCCCCCACATGAATGAAGCTACAATGGCTGCCAAAGATTCTTACAAAAGTTGCCATGCCAAAGCTTAAATAGAAGCTCTTAAAACAAGCTCATTAATACAAGTTGCCGACATTATCGTCTAGGATGATAGGTATATCATCCTGGCCGATTATTTCAAATTCATCTCAACGGCCTGGGACGATTTGGGACGATCAGAAGAAAATTGGTTATATCATCCCGGACGATTAATTTAAAACCGATTTTAATCATCCTGATCATCGCCCTGATTTGGTGCTGGCCGAAGTCAATCATTCAGGCCATCGTCCTGGCCGATCATAAGATCATCCCGGACGATGTGATCATATCAATCAGCCATTAATGATTTCCAAATAATACCAGATCAATTTAGGTATGATTGAGTTAGATCGTCCTAGACAATATAAATACCGTCCTGGTCGATTTCCTAAAATAAAGAATACCTAAACTGATTATGGCGGCTAATTCTTTCTAAATTGAGAATATCATCCTGGCCGATACAAGTATCGTCCAGGCCGATGTGTTTCTGACGACAGCCTTAATAATGATGCCCTAATTAAGGTTTTTGATTTTGGACATATCATGTAGGACGATATAAATATCGTCCCGGCCGATATTACCAAAAATAGAAATCTTTTAGGGAATAACAGGAAATCGTCCAAGTTACAAATCAATAGGTCCCACAACAAATACAACAAACTCAAGAAAATAAAAAGATTACAAACTGACTCAGACCTAGTCTACCCAATCTTGAGCTGGTTCCAAATTGTAGTCCGATTGTGTGGACCTGAAATGTTAGCACATAAGGCAATCGTAGAAAAATAATGAATGTTTGCTATCATCAAAATCATAAACCATAGATTCGCAACATGATGAACCTGAAATATTATCAGATAAAGGAAGTCCTATCATGATAGATTTTTTAGATTCAAACTCTCTATAAAAAAGTGATGTTTCATCGCTTAAGGATATCATATAACCTTCTACAATTTATCTATCTAAGGAGATCATGGAGATAGAGCTTCATAGAAATAAATTCCTACCGCCATGGCATCCAACCAAGGAAACAGGAAAACAAGTCGTATCCAATGATCCAATTCAAAATTCCACTCAATAACCAAATCCTTATTCAAATGCTTCAGGTCCTGATCTTAATATTCCCAAGGTTGATTACATCATCTTATCCCATCTTATGAAATTTCTAGCTAGGTTGAGTATCCATGGAGCCCTCTTTTTTTTGAAAGATGCAAAACTCTTGCATTAGCTCAAGAACTTATTACAAGCTACAAAACAATATTATCACATCCCACTTTTTAACCAACAAAGAAAGGAAAGATGAACATTATTCAAACTAATATCATCCCAAAGAAAGTTACAAAAAAGAGCAAAACTAGCTAAAAAATATGCTAACTTATCATAATTCCAATCAGTATAATTGAAAATAACATGATTGAAATCCTTAAGAAAAGAAAGGTCATTCAAGCAATATCCTCCCTTTGAAGCATCCATCTTCCTTTATGAATCTTGAAGAAACTTGATAATGTTGTAATTATCATCTTCAGTAATAATCCATTTATATTCCAACATCAAATCTTGCATGACATTCCTAATAGATTGAATAGCAAAGAACTCAAACCAAGAAACATCCCAATGAACACAAAAGACACCACCAACTTCAGATTTGTATGATGGTAATAAATTATGTCACCCTCATTATCTCAATAGAAATGAGGGGGGTCTTTAAACTAATCACTTCTTGACCTAGAAATTTATTTAGCTTAATTAGCTGTAACTTTCCATGATGATTCATTGTATTTTAAGGAAATCTCAAGAGTAATCATTTCTGATGAGACCTAGTTCCAAGGATTGTTAATCGTATATGAAACATCTGAGAAGGATCTAGGTCCAATCACACTCTTATAAGAAATAGGAAAGTTGAAAATATTAGCTAAATTTCCTATAATTGATTCGATGACATCCTTCAATACACTTTTAGGTAGACCATGTGAAAGTACGAGTTGCACCAACAGGGGGGTGGATTAGTATTTTTTGAAATAAAGAACAAAGCCTAAATAGGAGTTATAACCTTTTTTTTATAATTTTAAAAATATAACCTAACATTTAAATCAAAAGCTAGTGATTAAAACAAAATTTCAACAATGGTGACTATGTTTTAAATCACACAACAACATTCTAAAATAATTCTCACCAAATAATTATAGCAATTGTAAGATGAAAAAAAATACGTTAAATGGAAAAAGAACACTAGAAGATTTATAGTGGTTCGGTCGCTTGACCTACGTCCACTCCTCGGAGTCCTCCTCTCCGAGTATTTCACTACTCAAAAGTAATTCTCTTTCTGTCGCCACAGAAAGGTGGAGATTGTTGAGAGAGTTGCTACTTAGCTTTGTATGTTTTACATTCTTGCAACTTATATATTTTTGATGATTCCAAATATTATTGTTTTGATTATTATTTTCTCCTAACATATTTTGGAAGAATTGTTTTTCTCTTGTGTGTACTAGCATTTCAGGGAAATCATACTTTGGATTGTTGAAAATTTCAAATCAAATTTAATTTAGAGTTATTGTATTTTGAAGTCTATATTTTTTGTTTTATTGAGTCTGAGAGAGTGTTATTGTAATTGAGTAACTAAGCACACACACACTAGGGGAGAGTCCTAAATTCATTTTTTTAACTGATTGTATAATACAAATTGAATTCATACGGGATGATTTGGTCAGTTAAATTCCCTAACGAGCAATGGAGCGAACAAAAAAATATCAAAAATATTAATAAGTATAGATCATAAGGATGATATTTTTTGTTCGTACCGGTATGATCTCCTCTGGAGTGTATGCGAATAATGATCATATGGATGATATTTTTTCATTCTTACAGATACGATCTCCTCTAGAGGGTGCGCTAATGAAGATCGTACAAATGATATTTTTCATTCATGCCGGTACGATCTTCTATGGAGTGTGCGCGAATGAAGATCATACGAATGATATTTTTTGTTTGTACTGGTATGATCTCCTCTGGAGCTTGCAAGAATGAAGTTCGTGCGGACGATATTTTTCATTCATATCGGGATGATCTCCTCTGAGTGCATTCGTTTGTTTTATCCTGCTAGTTTATACATATGTATTTTGACATTCCTTTTATTCGTATGGGACAAACATAGTTCATCCAGACGATGGTCATGTATGAATGCATTTCGTACTAATGCACAAAGGGTTCATATGCAATAGTTTTTGAACTATTCATACGTACGAAATATGATCTATGGGATGATCGTGGATGGTCAAATTTGAAAAATGCAATTTTCTGGATGGTTTTTCATGTCTTTTCTATATAAGGTCCACTTAAGACTGTCATTAAATCTTTTTGTCATTTGGTCTTCATGATTGGTAAAGAGTGATTGAAGGAGAGAGTGTGAGAGAGTTTTTGAAGGAGAATTCTTCCCATTGGAGCATGAATGGTTCACAAGGTTACTCAAGGGTAAGTACCTCTATTTTGTGATTTATATTTTCTTCACTCTTTCTCATGTCCTTTTAGTTTGTTCAAGTGAAGATCTTTCAAGAAGATCCAGTTCTCTACTAACACTTGGATAGTATGAACAGTCAAAGGTTTTCTGCCTACACTTAGAGAGTATGAACAGCGGAAGGTTCTCTGCCTACACTTGGAGAGTGTAAAAGGATGAAGGTTATCTGCATATACTTGGAGGGTGTAAAAGGACGAAGGTTCTCTGCCGACACTTGGAGGGTGTAAAAGAATGATGGTTCTCTGCCTACACCCTGAGGGTGTAAAAAGATAATGGTTCTCTGCCGCACCAGGGATTGGTGGAAGAGTGTTTTGTAAAGGCTTCTCTATCTTACTGTGGGAGCAAAAGGAGAGTCACTTTGGTATAGTGCAATACCTGAAGTGGGAGACTTCAGGGAGTGGATGTAGGTTGTGTTTGACTGAACCACTATGAACTCTTGTGTCTTTTTATTTCCGCTGCCATTTTTATTTACTGCAAGTTTTAACTTTTTTGTGGTTGAAAAATTTATTTTAAAAACTTAAAATTAACTTGCTACAAATCATTAAATCGGTTTCAAACTTTTTAATCCAAGAAAGGGTTTAAGTTTTTAAATTACTAATTCACCCCATCTTGGTTAGCCTGGGATATTAGTTTAGGTCTAACAATCTATTCAAGACTCAATGAGATTTAACAAGTGTTATCAGAGCTTTATTTCAAAACCATAAGTTTAATCTACTTTTTGATTAACGAGCATGGCTACTTTTAGAAATCCAAACACACCTGAAAGGTATTCGATCACTAGACTTCCTTTATTTAATAATATCCTTTTTGATTTTTGGAAAACACGCATGTCTATATTTTTATAATCACTTAATTATCACATGTGGATCTTAGTATAGGAAGGGTATACAAAACCAACTAAACTAGTTGATGGCATTAAAGTAGAAACACCCTTTGAAGATTGGACTTAGAAGAATATGACTTAGTACAACTTAATGCTAAATGTTTAAATAATTTCTTTTGTGCACTTAAGTTAGAGGATTACAAGAGGGTTTCCACTTGCAAGAGTGGAAAGACATTAGGAATAGACTCTATATAACTTATGAATGGACTAATGAAGTTAAGCTGTCTAGATTAAATATATTGTTACATGAATATGAATTATTTCACATGAAACCAAATGAATCTATTTCTAACTTGTACATAAGATTCATTTAGATAATCACTTCTTTGCATGCACTAGGTAGAGAATTAATAAATGCTGAAATGGTTAATAAGACTCTTTATTATTTGCCTACTGCTTATGATACAAAAATAACAGTTATATCAGAGTCTAAAGACTTAAATATTTACTCTATTGACAATCTTCTTGGATCACTAATTGCTTACGGGCAAGGAGTGAGTCAAAGAAAATTGATGCAGGATAAGCACGAAGGGAGAAGAACATAGCATTAAAAGTAGAGGAGTCAGAGAGTGATTTATCACAACCTAAGGATGAAGATGACATCGCTTTGATGACTAGACAGTTTAGACTCTTTTTGAAGAGGAAGCAAAAGAGATTCCTATAATGGAACCGACATAAGTTCAATAGGAATGTCAAAATTTTACTGATGTGATTTGCTACGAGTGCAAGAAACCTGAACACTTTAAGTCAGAATGCCCAAAATGTAAAGACACTCTTAGCAAGGAGAAGGTAGAGGAGAAACCAAATGTGAAGAAGGGCAAGAAGAATTTCTAAAGAACTTTATGGATGGACTCAGCTTCAGGCACGTTAGAAACTAAAAAGGAAGAGGAAGTCACTAACTTGTGCTTGATGGACAAAAATCTTGATCAGCTAGATCAAGAAGAGGTATGCGACTTAACCTATGTTGAACTTTCAGAAGTTTCTAAAAGAATACATGATGCAAATAGGAAGTTGATGAAAATGCATGCTAGTCTTAACCTAGAATTATAAGAACTTCATAGAGAGCATGAAATCCTTAGGAAAGATCATGCATTAGCTGATAGCAACCACATGAGCTTACTTGATGAGTTTGATGATTTGAATAAGAAAAATGTGGAGTTTAAATCATCCTATATAGATTTGGAAAAAAAAATTAAAAATTATAAGGATGAATCAGAGAGTGAAAAATATCATTTGAATTATAGCACAAAATTTTAGAAGATATGAACACATTTTTAAAATTAAAAGTGGAAGCTCTCAAGGACAATAGGAACCCCAAGACTTGAAGATTTTACTAATCCTATTTTGTATCCAAAATTTATACAATCCAGGAATAGATAAAATAGTTATAGAAGATTAAGAAATCCATTTCCTGGAGTTAAATTTTATAGATGTGGGATGATTGGTCATATTACACAAACTTATACTTTAGATAGAAAAACTCATTTAGTGTGAAGACCAAAGATGCATAAACCTAGACATATCATATATGCATTTGTTTTAAAATCACTCAAAGGTGAACCCAAACTAGTTTGGATTCCTAGGTCTAACATCTGATAATTTTACAGGCACACTCTCACACAAGACCTCGTGAGAGCATATGGTATCTGGACAATAGTTGCTCAAAGCATATGACTGGAGATACTGCACAATTCATATCGCTGGAAGCCAGGAATGGAGGCAGGGTTACACTTGGAGATAACACCACAAGGAAGGTGGTTGGATCAGGTATGATAGGAAATTTTAAAAACTTTTATTAAGAATGTACTACTAGTTGAAGGCTTAAAGCATAATCTTTTGAGTATTAGTAAGCTATGTGATAAAGGATACTATGTTAAATTTTTTCTTACTAGCTGTATATTAAGCCTAAATGGTAGTGATGTTTTTAACGGTATACAGGTAAACAATGTTTATATGCTAAACTTAAACTATATTAAAACTCTTACTTCTTTTTGTTTGTAAATTATTTCTGATGAATTATGACTTTGGCATATGAGACTTTATCACTCTAGTATGAAAAACCTTAGGAGGATTACCCAAAAAAATTTAGTGAGAGGTATACCAAAACTAGACTTTACTAAGGATCACCTTTATGACTGAATTAGTCTGTAAACTTTTATTAAGTGTTTTACCTTTTCTTGAGTCAATTATAATAAAGTGGGTCCTGATGCTATGTAACCTTTCACACACACACTTAGGGGAAAAAATTCTATCTATTTTTAGAGTTTTTATTTTTGATCACATTGTTTGGGATGATACAAAATCATCCTAGACAATCAGTGAAAAATAAAAACACTAATTAGTGCATTCTGGTTAAGATAACCATAATTAAGAGAATCATCCTGGATGATATTAGCATCATCATGGATGATAGGCCCAAATTAGAAAGAATCAGCCGCCAAATCTTTTAAACATGTTATTATTTTTAGACATCATTTAGGACATCATCCTGGATGATGCATTATAATTATGCTTAAATTAGTCGGACAGTTAAGGAAAGCAATTAAGGTTTGATTGATCAATCATATCATCTTGGATGATTGCAGGATCGTCCAGGATGATCAGTTAAACAAACCTTTGTTTCTTCCTGAATAACCATAATGATGTTTTAGACGATATGTATTAATTTATACTAATCATTTGGGGCAATCAGTTATTTTTTCTATCATCCAAACATATAAAGTCTGGCTGAACAAAGTGACTGTGTACTTGATATTCAATGTCTTAAACTAATCATCCAAGACAATCATGAAATTATCTTAGACGATAGTTATTTCTTCATCGTCAAAACTGGTAAAGTCTTACCAAATAGAGCGATTGTCAGGATGATATTCAATTACTTTTATTAATCATACAGGATGATGTACCATTATCCTAGATGATTAGAATAAATAAACCTTTTAATCATCCAGCCTCCTCTAGATCGTCCTAGCTGCTTGAGCTAAATTTGTACTAATCATATAGGATGATCCGACGATCATCTTGGATGATCTTTATCGATTAATTATAATTTAGGGTAAATTTGAATCCCTTCTTTATAAGATCTCTTGTTTACTCAAGATGATCTTTTGCTATTGTCCTGACCGAAGAGAGCTAAGAGGAGAGGGAGAGCAAGGGATAGAGAGAGAGAGGATCTTGTGAGGGGGAGTTTGTGAGGGCTTTCTAAAGGTTGCTCCAACCAAGGATCCGAGTTTCCTTCTCTGATCATCATCCCTGGTTCCTTGGAAGTTTGAGAGAGGTCTACTTCAGTAATTAATCAAGGTTCTCTGCCTTCTTCAAGAGAAAGCAAAATGATTTGGGTTCACCGCCTCATCGAGGTCGGTGGAAAGGAGGTTTGTACAGGCTTTTCTGCCTTGCTATGAGAACAAAAAAAGAGTCACTAAGTTTAGTGCAATACATAGAGGAGAGGCTCTAAGGATTGGATGTAGGTCAAGTTGACCGAACTACTATAAAATTTTGTGTGTTCTTTCTTACTACTTTTATGTATTTAATTTCTACACTTTAATTTTTGTGGTGAATATTGGTTTGGTTTAAGATTGTGATTTTTATTAGAGAAAATTTTAAAACACTAATTAATCCCCTTCTTAGTTAGCCTCGGGCTAGTTCATAAGGCTTAACATCCCTTACAAACTTTTAGTTAGTAGATGAAATTGTCAAAATAGAGCATGAGTTAAGAGTTGATAATGTTGCATTAGAAAGTGCTAACTCATATCTTAAAGAGAAACTTAATGCTCTTAAAGAATGCAGGATTACCCCAGCACTTGAACAATATCTAATCCTGATCAGAAGCAAAAGATTTCAAAACCTAGGAAAAAGTAGTATAATTCACATAGTTTGGTAAATCATTTTCCTTGAGTCAAATATTTTTCTTATGGAATGATTGGTTATATCTCTCACACTTGCAATATTCATAATAAAACATATCTAGTGTAGAGACCTAAGATACATAAAATACAACATATCAAATAAACATTTAGATTATTATTGCCAATTTGGGTTCTCAAGTCTAACATTTGATCATTTTATAAAAACACTCTCATATAAGACTTCATCAAAGCATTTGATACATGGACAATGGATGTTTGAAGCATATGAATGGAGATTTGATGCAATTCATATTGCTAGAAGCCAGGAATTGAGGCAAGGTAACACTGGAGACAATACCACTATGAAAGTAGTAGGTACCAGTATGATAGGCAATAAGAACAATTTTTTATTTTAAAATATATTATTAGTTTAAGGCTTAAAACATAACTATTAAGTATTAGTCAGCTTTATGATAAAGGTTATAGTGTAAAAGTTTTCCTATAAGCTGCATAATAAGCTAAAATGGAATTGATGAATTGCATGAAAATAAAGTAAATAACATTTACATACTTGATTTGAATTTTATTAAATCTTTTAATACTTTCTATCTCAAAATAATTACTGATGAATCATGGTTATGTCAAAAAAGACTTTGTCACATAAGCATGAAAAATATTAAAAAAATTACCTAAAAAGAACCGGTTAGAGGAATACCCAAACTAGACTTTACTAAGGATCACTTGTGTGATGCATGTCAATTAAGAAAATAGATGAAGTACTCTTTTCATTTAATTAAGGATCTTAAAACTAGCAAACTATTGGAAGTCCTACACTTGAATCTTTTTGGACCATTTAGCATTGAGTCTAGGAGGCAATGTTTTTGGGTTTATAATCGTTGTTAATTTTTTGAGATTCACTTGGGTTAAATTCTTATTTCATAAGAGTGAATCATTTGATGAATTCAGAAAATTTTTTACTTGGATTTAGAGGAAACTAGAGTTATAAATTTTATCAATTAGAAGTGATCATGGAGGAGGGTTTCAAAATGAAAAATTTAAATACTTTTATAGACAATAAGGAATTGATCATAAATTTTTAGCACCTAGGACCCCTCAACAGAATGGATTGTTGAAAAAAACAACAAAAAATTGATAGAAACCGCTAGAGCCATGTTGTCAGAATACTTACAAAATATTTTTGGGCTGAACTAGTTATTATAGATTATTATGTTCTGAATTGGATGAACATTAGATCCAAATTGAATAAGACACCCTATGAACTTCTTAAGTGTAGAACACGTAATCTTTCACATTTGTATGTTTTTGGATGTAAGGTGTCCATTCATAATAATGGGAAACTCCTTTAGGAAAATTTGTCCCTAAATCTGATAAAGAAAATTTTTTGGGATATTCTAATATTGGCAAATTCTATAAGATTTTTAATAAGAGAACATTGGTAGTTGAGGAGATCACATATGTAGTTTTTGATGAATCTAGCATTTTGGAAGAGCCAAGGTTGTAAGAAGATCATATTGAAGATATCTCCCAAGGGATCTAAGAAAAAAAATTGGAATAAAATGTTAGAAGAGAAAACCCTTTGCCTAGAGAAAGGAAAATTTCTAAGAATTACCCTAAGGAATTGATTTTAGGTGAACGTAGTGAGAGTGTTAGAACTAGGCATGAACTTAACAAATAACTAAACCATTCTACCTTTATATCAATGATTGAACCCACCAATATATATCAAACACTTTTGGATAAGTTTTAGATTTTGGCCATGTAGGAAGAATTGAATGAATTTATTAGAAATGATGTTTGGAAATTGATTGAAAGGCCTAAAGAACAAAGTGTTGTTGGAACTAAGTTGGTACTGAAAAATAAAATGAATGATTTAAGTGTTGTATATATAAATAAGACAAGATTGGTGGCAAAGGGCTATAATCAAATAAAAGAGTTTGATTTTGAAGAAACGTTTGCCTCTGTAGTATGACTTGAAGCAATAAGAGTTTTACTAGTCTTTTACTATTTTAAAGGTTTTAAATTGTATCAAATGGATGTTAAGAGTACCTTTCTAAATAGGGTGATACAAGAGGATGTGTTTGTTGAGCAACCTCCAGATTTGTAAAATTCAAAATTCCCTAATCATGTGTTTAAATTGAAAAAAAGGCATTATATGGACTAAAATAAGCACCTAGAGCTTGGTATGAGAGGTTAAGGACTTTCTTATTAGAGATATCATTTGTTAAAGGAAGTGTGGACATCACTCTCTTCTTGAAAAGGAAATTAGATGACATACTCATTATTCAAATATATGTCGATGATATCTTATTTGGATCTATCATTAAAAATTTTTGTGATGATTTTTCAAAAATAATGAGTAGTGAATTTGAAATGAGTTTGATGGGATACTTGAGTTATTTTCATAGTTTTAACATAAAGCATAAGAAGAAAGGAACATTTCTTAGTCAGTTGAAGTACATTAAGGAGATCCTCAAGAAATATGAAATAGTTAATGCTAAACAAGTGAGTACACCAATGAGTTCATCAGTGCAGTTAGAGAAGGACTATAAAGAAACACCTTTTAGTCAAAAGAAATTTAGAGGAATAATTTGATCATTTCTTTACTTGACTGTTAGCAGACTAGATATAATATTTAGTGTTTGTTTGTGTGCTAGATTTCAAGCTAATCTAAAAGAATCACATTGACTGCTATTAAGAGAATTCTGAGATATCTTATGGGAACTCAAAACTTATGGGTTTGGTATCCTAAGAATAGCTCTTCTTTTAAAATAATTGGATATTCTGATTCAAATTTTCTAGGATGTAGGGTTGATCAGAAAAGTACTTTTAAAACTTGTCTATTAATAAGAAACTCTTTAGTTTCTTGGAGTAGCAGAAAATATAATTTAGTAGCCCTTTCTACTACTGAAGCAGAATATATTGCCTTAGGTAGTTGTGTGACACAAGTTCTTTGGTTAAAATAATAACTGATTGACTTAAGATTTTCAATTGGCACTATTCTAATTTTTTGTGATAATACAAGTGCCATATGCTTTTCAAAGAATCATATTCAACATTTTAGAACCAAGCATATAGATATAAGGCATCACCTCATTAGAGATCCTTTTGCTAAAGAAGAAATTGAATTGCATCATGTTGCTACTAATAATTAACTTGCAGACATTTTCACAAAACCACAGCTTTTAAAATTCTATAAATTTGATTTATAATGTATTGGTGTGTTTGTTCTTTTTTTTAGGTTGTTTGTTAGAGTTTGTATGTTTGTATGTTTTTTTTTTTTGTTTTTTTTGGGTTGTTTTTCTTTTGCTAGTTTTGTGTTTTTTGTTTTGTATTTCTTTTCTTAAAGCATGTCATTGGATCTTAAGTGATTGATTATTGAAAAAGTTTTTGTTTGCCATGTCTTATTTTAAGTGTTCTCTTAGTACTGTATGAAAGTTTTCATACTATATGAATTTTATAGCTTATACATGATATTTTTCTAAGTTGAGCATACAAGAGTAAAAATTTATTGCATATTATACTTTACAATGTCATCATCATCTTTACAATCTTTACTTTTTCATCTGTATGATCGGGGATGGTTTTCCAAACGTTCAGTTCTTCAGTTAGTTCATTCACACAAAATTGTATTTCGTCTGTACAATACTGCTATCAATTTTTCATGTGGACGAACCTAACCATTATAAAATGATGTTTAATATTCTGATCATCCCGGACAAACAAGTGTTCGTCTGTATGATCATGTGGTCAAAAAGTCTGTATGAAAGGATGCCTCAGGAAGGGCAATTTATGAAAAGTCATTTCATTTTTGGCCTTTTCTATTCGTATGTATGAAATATTTTTTGTCCCGTACAATTTCAAACTTGTACGTACTAACCAAATTTCTTACTGTATAATTGATCATTTTTCTTTAAATTGAAGGGTCATATATTATTTTTCTTCACATTCTTATTCAATCCCAAACCTCTCGAGTTTAAACTTTAGGAATGGCCAATAATAGCAAACATCCTCACACCTTCAAGGGCTCATCCTCTCAATTTGGTAGAGATGAGAACATCCTGTCGAAGGAGAATGAGGAAGCATTCGATTGCTACATTGCTACCAAAAGTGCCCCCTCTCGACTTCTGATTCAAAGTGACATAAACTTTTATACTATGTCACTTTTTGCCTCAACCTAGTTTTTTTATCCTGACCCTTATCTATACTTATCATAAAGAGAATTTCCAAACTTTTCTTGCTAACATGAAGGTAAACCAAGATCACACCAGGATTACATCTTATGTTTTTAAGAAGTGAGTTGAAATCACTAAGGAGGATTTAGGTAATTTCTTTCACCTTAAAACCTTAGGAGTTAGAGAACACACCTTAACCTCTAGAGCAAATTTTGATTGGTAAAAAATAAACCACTCTTAGAGGTGTTCCACATGTAACCGATCTATCTTGTGTGTACACTCTTAACAAGAATGCAAGTGTCATCTAGCATGTATTGAGAACCTTTACATTCCAAAAGCTAGTGATAGTATAAATTTGACTCATCTTCTGTCCACTGTCACATACTTGATAATTACTGAAACTCCTATTGATGAAGCCTAATTGATCATAGATTACATATACAAACTTTTTAATATTAGACTTCCTCATAATAGGAGGAAGAAAAATGTGGCCTTAGGACACTTAGTTACTTATGTCTTAGAGAAGAAGTATAATCTGATTCATCCTAAACCTCCCACTGAACTTCCCATCTACTTTATCGATGCCTCTTTTCATGAATTTTTTAGTCTGGATCAATGTTCTAAGGTAGAAGATTCTGAGGGAGAAAAAGGAGCACCAGCTCTAGCACCTGCACCTCCACTTAGACCTGATCAAAACTTTCATCAAGAAATGGTCCAACACATTGATAGACTAGAAACTCATTTTGATCAATGATTTTATCAAATTGAGGCTCATCTCAATTAGTAGGATGCTAGGTACAAAGAGAATATGGGGTGGATTCAAGGGCAATTCAACTCACTTAACACTAATGTAGCTATGATAAGTAGCTAATTCACGATGTTCAACCCTCAACCACCTCCAGCTCAAGGCCCCTATGGATGTTAGTTATTCTTCTATATTATTCTTATTGTTGAGTTTTTATACTTCTTGTTGAGAGTTCTCTTGTGATTTTATATGTTGGTCGTTCATATTATGCTCCTTTAGTTTCTAGTATGATGAAATGTGTATTTGTGTTTGAAATGATGAATTAAGTGATGAAATATTATTTTGATAAGTTTTGAACTTACTCTTCTTAAAATATTTATGTTTTTGGAGACAAATCACTTGTAGTTGATCTATAGAATGGGAATTTTGAATTATTTCACTCTATAAATTAATTTCCTTGCAAAATTTATTCTCTCAAATATTAATTTACAATTAGGACTGGATATGGATTAGAAGATCAATTTCTTATCGTTATAGACAAGTATTACTTTGCTATAATTGTTGCAAAATAGATATCTTATTTTTATTTTATTTCTTTTTCAATGTGTATATTTTTGTTACTTATTAGAATTTGTGTTAATGTTTTTTGATATTGGAAACACTGAAAATGTAAAAAGATGCACAAAGCGTGCCAAACTTGAAAAGATGCACAAAATGTGCCACTTATTTAAAAAGATGCGCAATGTGTGTCAAAGTAAAAAGAGGTACAAAATTAGCCCAAACTAAAAAGATGCATAAAGTGTGCCCAATCAATTGAAAATATGTGTCATATCATTAATTGAAAAATTCATATTATTTTTCCTTTATCATTCTATCTCTTATACAAATCTATATAATCGATAAGAATCTATACTATTGAATTAGAAACTACTTAAACCTTATTTCATTATTTTTTCATTAATTATTTTTATTTGATTTATCTAGAATGAATAGTGAACCTAGTTGACTTTTCTTATCTTCATTGTTCTTTGATTTAAAAGTTGAGTTTTTCTTTTTAGTATTAGGAAGTTAATGTTGTATTTGCAATTAGTTTTAAAAAGTCTTCTTATTCATCAACTATTGTGATTTATTTATACAAACTTATCATATTAAGAGGTACTTCCCTTTTTATTATTATCAAAAGGAAGAGTCAGTAGTTATTGTTTGATGTTATTAAATGTATATGTGTTATATATATGTCTGTATGATTATTTGTTTGTTATGTGATTTTTGTGATTGTGTGATGTTTGTGATGTGTGTAGTGTGTTATTATTTAGTTTTATTTTTATTTTTGTTTTAGTTTGTTGTGTTTTTTATTTTGATTTTCATTGGAATCCCTTATTTTAAATCGGCCATTCTTTTATGGGGAGCTTAGGACAAAATTTTCTTAAAAGTTAATTCAAATAATAATTATTTTATA
The DNA here is from genome assembly GCF_001605985.2 of Dendrobium catenatum. NCBI lineage: Eukaryota > Viridiplantae > Streptophyta > Magnoliopsida > Asparagales > Orchidaceae > Dendrobium > Dendrobium catenatum. The sequence goes on along the minus strand of NW_021319074.1, from coordinate 510,858 downwards.
TCATGAAAAAGGAGGAGATTGTTGCGTTGATTACTATTTCTCCTAATATATATTGGATATATTTTGTTTGTATTGTTTATGTATATAAACGTTTTGGGGAAATCATACTCTAGACTACTAAAGACCTCAAGATAGATTAGATTAGGGTTTATTGTAATTTAAATATGTACTTTTTTTAATATTTTTTGAGTCTGAGAGAGTGTGATTATAATTGGGTAACCATCCACACACACCTGGCAAAGTGAGTCAAAACTTGAATTTTTAAAACTAATTGTACTGGATGATTTTGAAATCGTATTGGACTATTTATGAATCGTATTGGATGATTTGACCTAAGTATTCCTCAAGAAAAAAGTTAATCGAATCATGCCTTAGAAACTTTTTATTGAACTATTCATACTATACGAAGTTAGACTCATATAGACGATATCCAGAGTATGAAATGGGTGCATACTAATTTATCCCAAATGAACTCACCATTTTTTGAACTCATTGTACCGTACAAAATGAGTTTAATACAGACAACATCTAGAGTATGAAATGGGTGCATACTAATTCATCCCATAAGGACAGGTAAACTTTTAAACTGTTCATACTATATGAAATTATTTTTGTACAGATGATATCTAGAGTATGAAATGGGCTCATCCATGTTAATACAAAATGAAGCTTGATATGATTTAACTAATTCATACTGTATGATATAAGGTTTTTACAAACAACATCTAGAGTACGAAATATGTTCGTACACATTCATACCAGACAAATATGTTCAATTTTGAACTATTTGTATAATAAAATGTCAGTTCGTATATATGACTAATTAACAAAGTTTAAAATCTATTCATACAAGATCGTCTATAGATTTTTTTAACTGTCCATACATATTAAGTACGATCGTGCTGTACAATCCAAGTACATTTTACTTGAAATTTTTAGTTTTTTGTATGATTTGTCTTATTCTACATATTTAGGAGTCCTAAAAATTGACTGTCAGCAACTTCTTCTACAAAGTTTCTTTTGAGAGTGAGAGTGAAAGTGTTTAGGGAGAGTGTTTGGGATTGAGGATTGAGAGAGATTGCAAATGGAAATTATGAAGGGTTGCCAAGGTTGCCGAAAAGTGAGGATCTATTTGTTTGTTTTTTGAATATCTTCCCTACTTCCTTAAAGACTCTTGAGAGAAGATCTTTGGAGAAGGTCCAGTACTTTTCCGTCACCAGGAGGGTGAAAAAGGACTTTAGTACCTACCATTACCAGAAGGGTTAAAAAGGACGTTTGTACTCTATCATCACAAGGAGGGTGAGAAAGGACACTGATAGTCTGCAATCACCAGGTGGGTGAGAAAGGACGTTGGTACTTTGCTGCTCTGGGGCTGGTGGAAGAGAGGTTATTATAAGGGATTCTTAGCCTTGCTGTGGGAACAAAAGGAGAGTCACTTTGGTATAGTGCAATACATGAAGATGGTGTCTTCAGGGAGTGGACGTAGGTCTTGTTAGATTGAACCACTATAAAATTTGGTATTTCTATGTCTTTACTTTTTATTTTATTTTTTTTTATTTTTTGCATGTTTAAATGTTTGTGGTTGAAAATTTTCTTTGAGAAGATTTTAATTATTATGGAAACTATCTAAATCAATTTTCTAAATTACCAATAGATGTTTTAAATAACCAATTCACCCCCTCTTGGTTAGCCTTGTGACAAATCTATTAGGTCTAACAACCTATTTAAAATTTTAAATAAATCTTGTTCTAATCAAACCAAGTCAACAATGAGCCCATCTCTTGCATATACACAAATCAACTTAACTAACCCTTCTACATAATTCAAATGCATATTATAAAAATTTCCTAACCCACCATGGATCAAATCATGGTTAGTTTGACTAGATCAAACCACCATGAGGGTCAAATCTATGTATATCTTTGACCATTCACCCAAAATCTCAAACCATGGTTTTAATCACTTATTAATCCCTCCCAACAACAACTACACTCCTCACTTTACACCTCACTAGTCAATTTGACTAGATGACTGGTCAGATAATCAACAACACTTATAAGAGCTTTAAATGGAAAGTTTGCCCAAAACAAACCCTTTCCCTCAATATCAATAAACATAAATAATTTAAACACCATATAAACCCTCTTAAGCATCACCTAAAAAAATCCTATACTCTTGATTTACTCTAAGTTTGCCAAGTTATCCCATGTGCATTTAAGGACAAAATAACTTTTGCAAGTCATTATCTTCTGGCCTGATCATCCCATTCCATGCTAAGCACCTAAGGGCAAGGGTCACTCATCTTAGAAAACCTCTAAATAGACCACAACCTCCATTTGATTCCTAGGGTTTCAATTAGATAAAAGGGCCAAAAATATTGTACAAGTAGTTGAACTCTCATAACCTCTAGTCTATCTATTATTACATTTTTCCTTTATATAAGCTTCCACACACTTTTTAAGTTTAAATCCAACTATTGCAAGCTTCCAATGATTAGTTTTCAGCCACACCAACCTCCTAGTCCATCCATGGTCCACTGCTTGTGATCATGACCTTCCTAATCTACAAAGTATTCTAGGGGAATATTCTAGGCTTTTCAATAGGCAAAATGACCCCAAGTGCACCCTTTGAGGTTCATCCAATTGGGGTAAATTGCAAACCCTTGTCTAGGAGCTTCATATTTAAATAACATCTCATTAAATGCATTTTAAAACTCAAAATCACTTCCCCATTATTCATCTAATTTCATTCAAGCTTCGTTTAAAATTTCATGTGATTTGATCGAGTATTTTTTTAGTTTGGGAAGTTCTTCATAATTTAGGTTTTAAAGGCTTCAATGCATGAGTTATGTCAAATCTGATTCGTTGATCTTAAAATCAAAGGCTTAGATCCTGCCATTCCGAGGTGCATCCAAAATGTGTGAGTTGATCTAATGTTTTATTTCCTATTTGATAAGATCTCATCCATCCATCCTAAAATGTACGTGATCAGATGGCACGTAATCATTGCTGATGCTATTAAGTGGTAGATGTCTGGATTAAAAGTCATACCACTACCGAGGTGCATTTATTACTAATAATTGATGGCGGTGTAATCTTTATCAATAAATGTACCATCACGTAATCATTAACCTAAATTGATTTTTTGACTAAAATGATTTAATTAAATGGATTTAGTTATAGAATTTTTAACAAATCATAAAAAATTAAATATCTATCCAAAATTTACATATAATATATCATTTTCATCAATTTAAAACCTTCTTTGATTTAAAAAATAATAAAAAATTTAAAATATTTAGAAAATTATTTCATTTATATGAATTTTCAAATTATTTAAATTATTCCTTAAATATTTAGGTAATTTGATTCAAACTTTGTCGCCATTAATTGTAGGTTTATGCTACCTCCAATGATTTGTTTTTGAATTTATTTGAGCATAAATTTAATATTATTTAAAATTTTGAATAAATAAAAAATATTTTTAAGAGTATATTTTGAAAATTCATAATTAACTATTCATTAAATCATTGAATACATACAACCACTATATGGAATTATTAATCAAAGCTTAATCATTTTGAAATGAATTTAATGGATACTTTTAAGTTGCAATTGTTAGTGAGTGATTACATCATGTTTATTTTGAAAAATTTTGTGAATTGCTCACTATGTACTTAACTATTTATGTTTGTCATTGGCTAGGTTAAATGATTGCACCCTATTGTTATAACCTAGCCATTGTAGAACTAAATGGATTTATAATTGTTTATTGATTGAATTCCTAAATAATTAGGTTACATTGCGGCCATAATATTTTGAAATTCATCAATTTTCATTTATCTTAGTGTTTGAGCACCATGATTGTTGTGATTTGATTGTATACATCTATTTGCAAGGGTTAGAGAACTTGATTACTAAACCTATCCAATAATAGTAACTCTTAAGGATAATAATTAAGGGAATGTCTAGCTAACTTAGGCAATTATAGGGATATATACACACACCCTATAGGGATGAAACATTAATCATAGAAAATTTATTGACATCATACCCCAGGATTAAATCTCACCTTGATTTGACACTAATTGATCTACAAAAAAAATTAATAATAATTAACCCTTTTATTAAGGGATAAGGGTTGGAACCTTCAATAATTAACAATAAATCAATTCAAATTCACAATGACATCAAATCAATGTCAATCAACTTCAAATAAAATTTATAATCACTAAAAATTAAAATACCCAACAAAATGTCATTTAAATCTAATTAATAATTATTTAAACTTCATTTAAAAATTAATTAAATAAATTCATTAAAAAGTAAAAAAATGCAAATATCTAAAACAAATTTAAATAAAAAAGAAATAAAATTAGAAATAATTAATTCAATTTAAATAATTTTTTTTGAATTAAAATTTAATTTTAATTAACTAAATAATTAATTTCTTCATATAATTAATTAAATCTTAAATAACCAATTAAGGGTTATATGCAGCATGCTTGCCTCCACTCACGGAAGGCATGAGTGTATAATTTCCTTTTTCAACTCCTAATCAAGCACTAATAAATTACCAACCCTGTACATCATGCTTGACTCTACTTGGTGAGCATGTGTATTGGATTCAAGGGTCCTTTTCTCTATCCAAAATAAATTGTAAAAAAAATTTCTTTAAGGATTTATGTGGTTATCTATCCTATATGGGGGATGGTTGCATTTCATTTACAAGCCTTAAGATTTGTATGATAGTAGCCCTTGCACTTTGGGTTTATTAGTCTATAAATTCTTATAATTAAATAATTAACACCAACCCTTAAGAAACAAATAATAAAATATAAACAAATATAAGGTAAACATCAACTAAATTCATCCATTTAGCCTTTAATAAACAAACGTTAAAATTCATGTAACTTAAACATTAAATTCATTTAGGACAAATCAAAGCCACTCAACCTCTCACACACACTAAAATGGTTTTTTAGGAGAACCAACTCTAGCATAGGTTAGGCCAATGGTGTGGATTGTTTATCCGATCATTTGCATTAAGAGCACCCTTTATTTGTTTATTTGTAATTTTGCAACTCTGAATGTCCTACATTTTATTTTTTGTTGGTATAATTAGGCTTATTAAGGGCTATATTTGAAGCATTAGTATATGATACAACTGTTGCACTTTATATTATATATACTAATGCTCTTTTTTTCTAGTTATTTATTTTCCTATAAGAGTCAGTATAATGTACCTAGGAAATGTGATTTATATGTATCAAAGTCTATCTTTTTTTTTTTTTTGAAGAAATGCTAAAAATAGCATTAAAGAAAAGAACAAGCCACCAAACTACAAATCAGAGTAACCTAAAGCATCACATTCCTCCTTCAAGCAATACAAGAAAGAAGAAGGAATGGAAATATCTTGAAGATTTTCCCAAACAAAAGATCCTTCAAGAGCCAAATTAGCACAAATATCAGCTAATTTGTTCCCATTCCTAAAAGAATGAGAAAAAAGAACTTGTTTAAAATCAGTCAAGAAAGATAAATTTTCATCAATTTGCCTACTGACCTTCCAACCTTTTATCGAACTCTTTAGCAGTTTGATGATATTAAGATTGTCTCCTTCAATGATCACACCTTGAGCTTCTATCATCCATCCTTTGATCATGTTCTTTATGTTGAGAACTGCCAATAACTCTAATTGAGAGATGTATCAAAGTCTATAAAAAGTAAAATTATGTGTAAATAGAGTTATATATTGTCTGGAGTTCCAGAAGAATTTGAAATGCCTACTTATATATGCCAATGGGGCTAAAAAAGAAGATATGCCCACCTCTAGGGGATAATATCTTATAGAATGCCATAGAAAATATGGAGCTTGAATATAATAAAAAGATATCTGATTCTATATATATTGTAGGCTTTAAATTCAAGTTTGTTGTGGTGGAGTATGATTCTTTCCTACATAGTCCAAATTTGTTGTATGTCTTTTAATTAATAAATAAAAAAATTCATTTTATATGCAATACTCTTTCATTTATTACATTTCTTACATGCATTACATTATATGGGTGATAGATTGCATTAGTGAGTGGAATTTCCTTGGTGTATGTATTATGAAATTTGTAGGAACATATATACTAGTTCTTGGATGACAAAGTACTAGATACTGTATACATGAACACCTTTACCCTGACATGCATACATACATGCATTTGTCTTTCATTGTACACTAGCCCAGCTCACATGCCTATGGAAAGGTAGTGGGGCCCTCTTATGCTTGGAGGATGTTGCACTATCCCTCTTGGTATAGGGCCGCTGCCAAAATTTTGACAAAATTTTGGCGGTTAAAAAATTTAGTTAGGTTGATTAATAAGATAAAATTTAGAGTTCTTAGTGATTCCTATCGAAGCTCTTAGGACAGGGCTACCTTTACCATGCATTTCATCATGGACAATTACTTGTGGATTAAGTTATTAGCTAGTTGCTCATTGCAACCAAGCATAAGCCTAGTTGTATTTATACACCTATCCTAATACATAATGAATATAAAATTTAAGGATGATTGGTATTTTGAAATATCTAAGGGAACTTTTTTATATACATGATTTTATCTTAATTTTAGGTCATAATCATCACTTTAATCCAAAGTTTTCTCTTTAAAGATATATTTGCCTATAGAGGCTTTCCTCTATAAGAACCTAAGATCCCAATATAAAATATTCCCATTTTTATTTCACTAAGAGAGGGGAAAAATCTTTGGGCGTTGATCAAGTTTATCCCGAATCAATTTTATATTTAAAATGATATGTGAACATGATTATTATCCTTTGGGATAGTTGTTACATTCCCTAACACTAATTATACAAATTTTTCTAAAGAAATATAATAAAAAATAGAGCGTCAACATTCACATATTTAATTTATCCAAAAGATTTTCTGGCGACTTCACTAAAGATCGGGTTTAATTTCCATTATTAGTAGAGATTAAAATCTAACTTATAATGTAACTTGTCATATAATCAAGTTCCTTATTATCATGCATTACAATGAAAATCTCATTTCAATCAATCATCTCTTCGATCATCAAGTTCAACCTCAATCTTAAGTCATTCATTTTTCCAAATCTACACTTCACAATCATATCCTTTATGTAGTTATGGTCCTTAGTTAGGTTTCTTTCATCTTCAAATCGTTGATTATCTTACTTTAGTGATCAAGCAGATTCAATATTTAGACTGAGTTTAGCAACTTAATAAATTTATTTGGATTTACTATTAAATTGAAGAATATGTTTGAAAAACTAATCTTCAACATCAACGTCACTCCTGCCCAGTCTATTGAGGCTCAGAATAAATTTGGATATAGTTTTGAGAACATTGAATTTATAATCACTACATTATAAGATGAGGTGGTTGTAACCACTGAATTCGTCAAGTCAGCTCCGAACCAAGTCAACATCAAAGATGGGTCTATAAGTTCCCTCACAGCTATTAAAAGGTCTTCTTTTGTTTGACTTTTCCCCAGTCAGCTGCTGTCACCAAAGGGAAGTCTACTGCCAATATTGAAACCCTTATATTCAAGAATATTGAGATGGGGACATCATTTGGAGTAAAGGAGATTAGTCTCAACACCGTAATATGAATTGCAACATGAGGCAAAGCGTAGAGAAAGCTGAACAACAGAAGGAAGAAACTTTGATTTTTACTGCAACTAAAGAAGAAAATAGAACGGATTCTGAAGTACTTGAGGCATATGTTAATGCTCCTCAGTTAACAGGTAACATATTTCATCCAATGTGAGTTACTGCTAGAGAAGAGAATGTGTTGCATATAATGAGTACTCCTCCTACTCCATTTTGTGAAGTTCCTATTCTACCTTCTTTGTCTAAATGAAAGAGGAAATTTAAATCATTATTAAGTGGGTTGATTCAAGACTACACCGCTGGCTATGGATAGTCAAAGAATTAATTTTTGAGAAGTATCAAGAATGTTTTCTTTATTTATGTATAACCACACTCGAGTGAAAGGTTAGGAACTTCCCCTCCCACTAAGAGAAGAGTGCATTTTAAGAATTGGGTCCAAGTTGAGTAGCTGCTATTATAGATCACCATAGGGAGCCAACAAACTTCTCATATCATGATTAATATATAACATCAATTTAAAAGCATATTCAGGAAATTCCTATCAGATCTCTGGGATATGGTGCATTAGCCCACTTAGGTTATAATTCCATATCACCCCCATCTTTGCATTAGTCTAGGAATATATCAACAAGAAATTTTAGTCATCCTTCAGGTCAACATCCATCAAGGATTGATCAGCACCATTCATGAGGCAACGAACCATCTTCTTGTTTCGATAGGAGGAGACTGAAGTTCACAAATTAGTTAGCTTCAATATATGACAAGGAGAGGTTTTGGCGCTATAAGATGGTTCTCAACCAAATAATGTTAATAACTTATAGGAAAAGTTTGGTGGATGAAAGATCGGGAAAAGGAAAATTCATCATGGAACTATATCATATCATAGAATACACCCATGTAGATCCATACCATATGGAAAGGAAATCAATCAAAGAGATGGTTGATCATCTGAAAGAAAGTATCTTCCAGATCTTTGAGAAAAAAGATGCAAATGATGAGGAATTTAATGAAGAGATGTTTGGCAGTGTTAATATAATCACACTCCTTCATCTCTATAAAGAGAAAAAAGAAAAAGGTAAGGGTGAAGTAGGGCTTGCTAACAATGATTAGGATGAAGATGATACAGTAGATTTAACTCAACATATGTTAGAGCAACTGTGCAAAAAGGATGAGTAGATACTGACAATTGAGAAGAAGTTAAAGGAAGTGATGGCTATGATTTCCATCACATAAGGTAACACTCCTCCTATTCTGGATACTCAGGTCAGTTTTTCCCTTGATGAATTAATTTATTTGAATACTATGAATAAAGTAATCAAGATATAAAAATAAGAGAAACTAGTGAATATGCCTGGAAAGCATAATGAACATCAATGCAGTCTATAGATATCAAGCAGATGGTAGAATAGTAAGTCAAGGATGCATTAGCTAATAAGGCTCAGGGTGTCTCGTATCTTATGAAAGGTAGTCAAATTTGGAAGAATATGACTTGGTCCCTTTTTCTGAAGGGTTTGTACTACCTTCTTTAAAGAATTTTGACTGGTATGTGTAATCCTAAGAAACACCTCATGCTCTTCAGAGCTAGTTGTTTAGATACTAGTGGCAGAGATGCTCTATTATTCAAGAAGTTCATTAGTAGTTTATTTGGTATTGCATTTGATTGGTATTTTGAACTGCATAATGGGTCAGTCGATACCTTCAGTGAATTGGAAGCCATGTTCTTAATGAGATTTGCTAGTGTAAAGTAGCATATCACCATTAGTAATCTCATAGTAGAGAAGTAAAAGCCAGGTGAAGGCTTGGTAAATTATATTATGAGATGGAGTAAGCTTAGCATGAGATGTGAGCTAAAACTACAAGAACAACATGCTATAGAGATCCTTTTGAAAAATATTCATGGTTAGGTTGCCTTTCTAGATGATGGATTTACAATCAAAATATTTGAGAAGTTGTTGAGTAAGGTCTCTAATCTTCTAGAGGAAGCTTCTCAACTTACATTCTTAAAGGATTCATTGTTTTTAGAAATATAGAATCCAAAACCTCATAAATTATTATAGAAGAAATTAGGGACAGTGTATGTAGTTGACAAGGGGAAACAATTGACATAGATTCAGGCAAAGAATCCGAGTCAACCTCCTCAATATCAAAAATACAATAGGCCCTGGTTAACCTGCAGCCTATACCTTAACCTGATTTGACTCCAGAGTAGCAAAAAAGAAAGTTTGATTATTTCAAAATTAAAATATATCTGTTTAAAAGATAAGCTATAAGAAATGTCTTTCAGTCTTATGAAAATGAAAGGATTTATGCTCCCTAATCTCATAAAGCTAAAAAACATTAGTAAAACTGGGTAACCTAATTATTTCCCATATCATCAAGTGTTAGGCCATGAGTTGGAGGAATACATAACTTTTAAAGAGTGGCTTGATAGAAACTATCTAGATGGGATAGATGTGATACCCAAAGAATTCTTAGTGGATTCAAGCAAGTATCCGCTAAGTGTACATTTTGTGAGACTTTTACACCCCCTATTTTAAAACCTAATGATGGGTGATATATGGCATTATCCCATTCTTTTAAGAGAACTATAAATAAATTATAATGTTCATCTTTTCAGAAACCTCCAAGAGCATAGAATTCCAACCAAGTGGATTTGGTAGCTTATGAGGAGATTAAAAATAAAGCCCTAACCGAAGAGCTTAAGGAAGTGCGAGTCAATCAAACTCTTACAGTTTCAAGGGAGGAAGATAAGAGTAAAATAGGGTTAGGCTTTGATAAAATAATTATTTCTATAAATGGAGAATATATGTCCTTAAACCACTGAATCTGTATGACTTTTACTTCATCCCTCTTGGGACTAAGAAAGTAATGAAAAAAGATTCAGCATACATTTTTTTTATTTTCGCTTAGGAATATCCTGATCAAAATTCAAATAATATTGAAAATAATTCTCAAGGAATATCTATAAGTGACATATATGAATAATTCCAATACTATTATGATTGTGATTTTCCTGTACTTGATGTGCAAGGTGATCCTATTAATATATAATTAGATTTATATACACCGCCAGAGGAAAATAAGATGACAATCAATGATCAACTACCAAAACCAAGTAAATATCCTTCACCTAAAGAAGTAGTAAAAATAAACATTCATAGTGGTAAAGTTTGATGTCCACTAACTACAACTATTGAGAAAGGGAACTAGGTTGCAGATAATTCAAAAGTTTCCAATAAATCTCAACAAATTCAACAACCAACTATAGAAGAAACAGAAGTTCCAAAGATGGATAACAAAATCTTAGTGCATCTCAGAAAGCTACTTGCAAAATTGAGTATTTATGATGCTCGAGTTCTTTTCAAAGAAATTTGGGAGGCTTTAGAAAAAGCTTTACTTGACACAGAGATCTATATTGCTCAGCTAGCATCAATATAGTCTGAAGAAGAAGCCCTACACTTAAAAGAAGTTTAAAGACTCATATTTTTAGATGAAGATTTGCTGCTGGGAATGGCAGATCATAACCATCTGTTGAGATTCGATCACTATGAATTAGGTTGTTAAACCTAAGCTTATGTCCCAAGGTTATCCAAGAGGGGGGTGAATTGGTATTTTAAAAAATTATCCCTCTTGAGTATGTTGAACTGAAAATAAACTTTAATGGATTTTTGGAAATAGTTTTTCAACCATAATTTTTAGAACTAAAAAAAATGCGGAAAGTAAAAAGCAGTAAAAAATAAAAGACACAAAATTTATAGTGGTTCGGTCTAAACCAGACCTACATCCACTCCCTGGAGGCACCCTCCGAGTATTGCACTAATACTAATAGTGTTTCTCTTTTTGCACCCACAGCAAGGCGGAGAAGCCTTTACAAACACTCTTTCCACCACTACCCGGTGTGGCAGAGAACCATCTGAAGATCAAATGGCAAAAAGATTGGGTGGCAGTAAAAATTAGACCTTATATAGGAGAGACAAGAAAAACTATCCAAAACTGTAAAATATTCAAGTTAACACGAAATGGATCATCCCATATGATCGTGGATTGTCCTGGATGATTTTACTAAATGTGTCAGAAATGATCCTTATGTATTTTGGTATGAACTATATTCATACATGATCATCATCCTGTACAAACTAGGTTCGTCCGGTACGATCAATTATACCATAGGTCGGTTCCCAAATAACTGCAAGGATGTAACCAACTTTAGTAAGCCAGTTCACATCGTCTTGGAATGAATAGGACTTCATCCGGACGAAATTTTTACAGAGAACAACTTGTCCTGGCACGATAATGAACTTCGTCTGAACAAAATTTTTACAGAGAAGAATTCATCCTGGGATGATTTGGATTTCGTCTGGATAAAATTTTTACAGAGCCCAAGTCATACTGACACGATTATAGATTTCATATGAATGAAACTTTACAGAGACTAACTCGTCCTAGGATGAAATAAATTTCATCCTCGACGATCAGGACTTAGAAAAATTTCCTCCAAATCCTGTTCGTTCCATTGCTTCTTCGAGGAGATAACTGAATGATCGTCACATACGAATTATGTTCGTCCCGTACGATCAATAAAAATTTTGTAAGATCTCCTTAAGTATGTGTGTGTGTGTGTGTTTATTCACTCAATTACAATCATTCCCTCTTAATTCAAAGAACAATTTAAAGCTTCAATTTGCAAAGGATTTTATGCTGAATTTGATTTGAAGTCTTCATAGTTTGGAGTTCAATTTTCCTGAAATATTAGTACACACAATTGCAAAAACAAATCTTCCAAAAAGTGTTAGGAGATAATTACACATAAAACATTAATATTTGAAATCATCAAAACTATACAAGTTGTAAGAAGGTAACATATGCAAATAGCAACTCTCTTAACAACCTCCCCCTTTTTGATGATGGCAAAACAATTATTGTTTGTAGGATTTCAAATTTTAAGAGTCTCCTAAACTCCCCCTGAATTGATGAATGCTTGAAAATAAGGAGGATTGATTCAAAAATTATTTTTATTTTTTTTAACAAAATTTTATACAAAATAAAACAACAACATAATCACAAAAACAAAATAAACACACATACTAACACAAGATACAAGACTCACAAGACACAAAAAATAACAAAATAAATATAAATACTAACACAAGATATAAGACTCACAAGATAAAATTCAACAAATAATTTCTCCCCCTTTTTGCCAACAGTAAAAAAGTGAAGAAAAACAACTTGAAATGAAAGCAGAGATATGAAAATCATTTGATAAGGTAATTTTAACAGTGATTGAAATATGTTATGCAAATAAAATTAAAACACTAAGGAAATCATAGAAATTCATATAATTTAAGAAGTGATATAACATAGATAATAAAAAGTATTTATCAAAGACATGAGTCAGTTTAGACACTAAGATAGAGAATATCATTGCAATAAGGATGAATGAAAAATTGTATATTTCAAATTTTAATATCAATTATAAATGAACATAAGATCAATTTGAATTAAGAGATTAAAAGAGTTTGGAAAGAAATAACTACCACATGTGGCGCTTTGCACATCTCTTTCATAGTTGTGGCACACTTTTGTGCATCATTTTTATTTTGGGCTTATTTTGTGCCTCTTTTTCACTTTGCGAACCTTTGCGCATTCCTTTTGATTTGTTTTTATTATACTTTTACATAATTTGCAAGAGTAATTTTATTCTTTCAAAAAACAATAATCTAAAATTTCAAATCTCTATAAGTGCATAAATAATGATTGATAAGTGAAATATAAAATTAGAAAATATCGCAATTGCAATAATAATATTAACAATAATACAGTCTAAAGAAGAGACATGAAATTGAAAATTCTAATAATATTAAGTCATAAGCAAAACTTAAACTTAGAATAATTAGATTTTCTAATAAATTTAATTTTTCTTACAATTCAGGTTATAACACGATTAAGATTAAAAATATGATGATTTACATAAAGTCTAACAAACATTTTCAAAGGTAAATTTAAATCAAAACACAAGAACTTATATTGATATCATTTTAAATATTATAAGTATTCATCAAGATATCAATATGATTAACTAAAGTAATGAAGAAATACATAAAACTACTAAAAGCAAACAATAACTAACACATAAATAATAACAATACAAACACAAAACATAAAGTGCAACAATCACTCGGACGGTCCCTGATCTGGAGGAGGAGGAGGAGGAGCACCTCCAAAGAGGTTAAAATATATACTAATCATAAGTACATTGGTACTAATATCATTAATTTGCTCCCTCATATAGCCCATGTCATGTTGTTATTGAGCAGCCTGCTGCAGTAAATGAGTCACAATTTGATCAAGGCGATGATCAAAATGAGTCTCTAACTGATCAAATCTTTGAACCAAATTCTGATAATTTGGTTCATTTGCAGGAGCAGGTGCACCTTCAGGCTCTTCTTCTGTATCACTGATGACATGTGCTTTTCCTGATTCC
>NW_021319074.1:471963-489275 GCF_001605985.2 Dendrobium catenatum | reverse complement strand
ACGGCTTTTTTATTGCTTTCTAAAATGAAGTTTTAGTACAAATTTTTTTATTTTTGTACTAAAACAATATTTTAAAAAAGCAATAAAAAAAGTCAGCCTAAGACTTGAAGAAGTGGCGTCATGCTTCGCTCACCAAACCTCGAACAAGTCAACGGAACAGAACTCCACATAACTCGATTGCCACGACTTTTATGATTTAAATAAGCCTAAATTTTAAAAACATATAATAATTTAATATTTGTAATATATATATACATTATAAAAAAAATAATAAAAAAGGGACATAGTCGCCGGCCGAAGTGACAAATAGCCTGTTAAATGGGCAAAAGAAAAAAATTGTAACAAATATAAAATATTCATAAAATATAAAAATAAATCATCCAAATTGTGGCTTGAACCTTCCAACGGCACATCAGGTCCTTGATTTGGACTCATTTAGGCTCGCATTGAGTTGAATTTGGTGTCGTTGGGTTCGTATTCTCGAGACCTTCAGTTCGAGTGTAAGTTTGCTGAAATCAGAGTTTAGATGGTCCCAATTTTAATTTTGGATGTTTTCAACTTGATTTTTCCTCACGATTCATACCAGATTAGGATAATTTTTTTATGATGTATCAGTTGCTCCTTTGTTTTTGGACATTGAAGTTCCAAAAGCCCGAAATATGCGTCATAGCCTTTTGAGAATTTGAGTCTGAAACGTCGAAAAATGATCCTGAGGATCCAAAAAACGCCCGATTTGACCTTTGTGGGCCAAAAAATTAGGTCCGGATGCAAATTGTCTGGCGAATTAGCCAGCTGGCCAATCGGCCGCCGCCGACGTTGGCAGACCTGCGCGCCTTGCTTGCTTGGCCTGCGCACCCGACCAGCCTTGCCCAGGCTTCGATCCGCCCATGACTTGCCTGGCCAACATCCTGGTCCCCCCGCGGCCCGCCTGGCCCGTGATGTGGCCCACGGCTGAACGTGGCCCACGCGTGCGTGGGGCAGCATGTCGCGCTAGTCGATTTTCCCTCGAGGACCATCCCGGGGGTTTTAATGGGAGGTGCATTAGGGTACCTCGAAGAAAGGGCATTAATAAGGGGGAAGGCCAAACCCTTTTGGAGACCACTCAGGTAGGAGGGAAGGTGGACTGAAGAAGGCAATGGTTGGGCCAGGCCATGGGATCCAAATTAGTTAAGGGAGGAAGAGAGAGAATAGTAACATCACTACATTGGAGGAACTAACGTGGGGAGAAACCATTGGGGTATAGATGTCAGACCAAGGAAGTTAAAAATGCCATATTTTGAAGGGGAATATGCTCAAGGTTGGGTGTATCATGTGGAGCGTTACTTCGCTATTAATAGACTGACGAAAGGAGAAAATCTCATGGTAACGAGGATATATTTGAAGGGAGGGTAAAGCATTAGCTTGGTATGAGTTGAGGGAGGCTAGGTATCCAACCTATTCATAGGATGAATTTAGGGATTGTTTGCTGGAACGCTTTCAAGCCATTCGGGGGAGAAGACCTCCGTGAGCAGTTTTATGCCTTAAATCATGTGGGGACAACTATGGAGTACCCAGAGAAATTTGAGTTACTATTGAATATATTGAGGGGAATTTCTAAGAAAATGTTGGAAGGGAATTTTATGAAGGGCCTCAAGAAAGACATACGAGCAAAGCTCAGGGTGTTAAGGCCTAGGGAGTTGAGGGAGACCACAGAGCTAGCACAAAAGGTGGAAAAGAAACATCAGAGGGAGAAAGTCAACCGGAACAACACCATGGGAGGGGCTTACAGGAGTACCTACACAACTCTGGCACCGAGGACCCCAAACGGTGTTGTTTCAGAGGAAGCATTGAAGGAAAAGAGCACTGGAGTTCGTCTTTGAAGTAATTTAAAGCGCCTCACAGAAGCGGAGGTGCAGGATATGCAGGCAAAAGGGTTATGCTTTAGGTGTGATGAGAGATTGATACTGGGACATAGGTGTAAGAATCAAGCCCTTCAAGTCTTGATGGACTGTAAGGGGGAAGAGGAGAGCGAGGACAATGTGGAGGAGGTTGTGGAGGAAATGAAGCAGTTGCATTTAAATGTGGCAGAAGTGTGTCCCTGAACTCTATGGTGGGATTTACTCCAAATCACACCATGAAAGTAAGGGGTAAAATTGTGGGACAATCAATGGAGGTGTTGGTGGACAGTGGAGCTATACATAACTTCATCTCGAATTGGTTCGTGGACCGATTGAGGTTGAAGTTGGTGAGGACTCAAGGATGTGAAGTGATTCCTCTTGAAGAAGGCAAAGAAAGGAGAGGATTGGCCCCAAGAATGAATGAAAAGGTGGGAGGGAGGAAAATTATTTTGATTAGAAGAAACATGTAGCCATTTGAGGGGATAGATATTGTAGATCTAGTTGTAGTGCTGAAAGAGCCTTATGCAATTGAGAGTTTTTTTTTTAGAAGAGGAGGTCGGGTGGGGGCAGATTTAAATTTGGAATGCAAGCACTTCAGCACGGAGCTTTGAGAGAGAGCCAAGGGCTTGGTGAGGTGAAAACAGAGAAGGAAGGAGGGCTAGCACGGACACTAGCACAAGAAAAATCCTAGTAGACTGAAAAGAGGCTTTTGCAATTTCTTCTTTAAATCAATCTTCTATTTGAAAGTTTTCATTTACGAAAAACAACCGTAGCAAGAAAATACACGATCTTCAAATATATTTCTTCTAATAAGAAAATACCCAAATATATGCATTCACCGAATTGATGGCTAAATCTAATTGATGTCATCGCAAATTTCATTATGAATGATTGTGGAAAATTACAGCTCTAATTGTTTTGGTACAATATAAAGATGATGCCCATCTCTTTATATAGAAAAAATTAGAGCTCTAATTGTTTTTGGCCTGACCTTATCCTGCAGCTAGCTTCGAAGCATTTTAAAGAGTTTGAACCATCATAAATCCATGTATATTCCAAGAAATTTACCAGAAAAACCAAATTCGCATATCAGAATTTTAACTGATGACTTATATTTCAATATGTGAATAAGAGGTGTTAAAACATCCAAGGAGAAATAGGCTAAAAAACAAGATAAAAGAAGACAGTAAATGCATTTTGGATGAAGCATCAATAGAAAATGAAATATAAAGCTATGATGCAGCTGATATAAACAGTGTTGTAGCTATTGAGGTGTTTTTGTACATTTGAAGCTTATGGATAAAACAATCACTAACCAGATTAGGCAATTTCTTCTCAGCTAGCTAGCTAGCTTAAATGCATCAATGAAAAGACCATAAGTGAAACCCATCTTAAAATTGTTCAGCAATGCAAGTGGAAATGTGACCTTAGGCCGACTGTAGTAGAATCTAGTCACATACTCAGTTAGAAGAACACAGACAACTGCAGCTATGACATCATTAACAGCTAGAGCACCAAAAGACAGAGAAATTGTTTGTGCAACATAGAACCCACCTAACAAAGAGATTCCACCAAACAATGCTCGTCGAGAACGGCTTCTGAAATAGTTTCTTGAGAGCTCGGGGATGATACGAATAATATCTATCAGTCTTCGAGGCCCTTCGTTCCCCTTTAATGCATGAATTTTAAAGGACCTGGACATGTATTTTTTAGCAGGACTCCTAGAATTCCTAAATAGTATATTTGATCCTGAACCTAGGCCATAGCTGTAAATGCCCAATGGAACAGATTTGAACAAACAAGCCATTTGAGCAACTGCATAGCAAAAAGAACAGGAATGAACTATGCAAGACAGAAGGATCATAACCATATGAATGGAAACCCCAAAGAAAGAAATAAACTGACAAGAAATTTAAAGCTAAAAGAACATAAATTGTGCATTTTCATTCTCCTTTGAATGAAAATTATGCAACCATGCAAGACTTGCAACTTCAACAAAAAATGCTAAATTTCCACCTTGGTGGCAAAAACATAATATAAATTGAAGAGCGTGTATTTAGTTCTTAGCATGTTCATTTGTCTTCCCAAAAAATGGCTTGACATGAGTTTGATAAAGATCTGACTATTATTTCCGTATCTCTTTCAACGACTCGTCTCATATTTAGTACAAAGCCTGTTTCCAACTTCTAGATTTTTAGAAGTGTGGATACGGTCTCATTTAAGTTAGTTTGTGCAATATATTAGTTTCATCTACATGCAAATGTTCGAGAGATTAAGAACATATAAAATGAATTATATAAAGTTTTAAGAAATTATTTATGTTAATATTGAGATCATCTAACTAAATTATTATTTCAAGTTCGATTGAAACTTAAGTTATGGCTTGTTTAAAGTTCCATTGAAACTACAGTTATAGTAGCTCATCCACGATTAGGTGAGATCCATAAGAAGGTAAGGAAATAAAGATGAACTCTTTTAAAATTCAGATTTGTGCTTCATTAGTTGATAATAATCTTACAAGTTATTGTCAAGGTTCTAAGTTTGAATCATTTGTATTGTGTGCCAGAATATTTGCAGAGGCAAATAGAGAGTTAAATGTTTTAGCATTATACAAAAATCTAACATACATGCAGATAAAAGAGGAGTTGCAAGAGATGCTGTAGTTTTTATGTAGAAAACTAATAAGAATGAAAAATCACAGGCTTGGCCCAATTAAATAATTCCACTAGTATCTTTCATTCGTTACAAATGATGTCATTTCCTATGATTGGGGAAGAAATTGATAAAATATAAAAGACATACGACATATAGTACATATTTTGTGGTGGAAGAGCCCTGTGGCATAGGAGTTATCTTGAAGAGATTATTTGTTCTTTGTTTCAGTCATTCTCCATTGAGAAAGAGATAAAAGATGAAGAAGTGAAGCATAAATATTGGTGCTAATGTCCCAAGTCAAAGTTGATGTCGATGATGTTCATTGATCTCATGGATGATGACGTGAGTTGATATTGTCGGCGACAACAAGTGACGAAGTCAATGGACATCGGGGTAGATAGGCGATAATGGTCAAAGGAAGGTAGTCAAGCTGCATTGGTTGAGAGGCCATATTTGGGAGACAATGGTCAAAGGACCATAGTCGGGCGATAGTTGTCAGAGGACTTTAATCAGGCGAAGTGGTCGGAGGATTGTAGGCGTGCGATGGTGGTTGGAAGATCATAGTCAAGTTACGGTTGTTGGAGGGTTGCAGTCAGGCAATGGTGGACGGATGATCATAGTCGGGCAACAGTGATGGGGTGATTGTAACAAGTCAAGTGACTATGATCAGAGGACCGTACGCAAAGATGGTCAGAGAACTGTAATCAGACAACGAAATTAGAATAATAACCATAGTCGAGCGAAGATTTAACTCAACAGCCCCCTTCAAACCTTGAACGGGAAAACCCTTTCAAGATGCAATTCCAGCCGAAGAAGAATGAGGCACAAAATCCCTATCAAAACAGTTGCGTGACTTCTAAACAAGTGAGCAAACTTCAACGAAGAATAAATTATTGATTTTTTCATCGAATTTGAGTAATCTAATTACCAAACCTTGAGTAGAAGATAGGAACAATAAGGCTAAACTCCAACTATAACAGATTTATCTTTTCTCAAAACAATAAAGCATTATGATAAAATCAAACTCCTACAGAGCCAATCCATCAACAGAAGGGAAAAAAATAGTACCTTTCGCCCTAATCGAATCGATGAAGGGGAAACACTGAGAGAAAGAGAGAGAGAGAGAGAGAAAAGGCCGACACACCGCCAGTGGTTCTGCGAGTAATTTATGGACTACTTCTGGGCTATTTCTATGGATTAAAATTAATTTTTTATTTTTACCTGTAAATCAGATATATATTATTTGTGCAAAATATTTGGAAGTTAATATATGTGATTTGGGTTAATCATTTAAAAATTTTCAATAACTGGATAAGAAATTAATAAAAAATAATTATTAAATCATTTTTTTATTTTAATAAATTACACTGACTATTGTTGGAGTTAATTATTTCTTAATTAACCTAATTAATGATGTATTGGTGTGATTTTAGTATAATTATGAATTATCTAGAGTGTAATTTAATAAATAAATAAATTCAATAAAAATTGGGATGTTCATAAAACAATAATTACGAATTAAGTAAGATTCCAGAAGTCTAAATACTGCTTAGTGGCATGTAGAGAGTGATTTTTTTAAATAAATATTTTTAAGAGTAATTAAGGATATCATGATTCATTCTCATAAGAGCCCTTTTAAAATTAGGGAAATTTACATACATATCACTTTATTTTATGCTATTTACATATATAACATCCAAAATATTAATATTACATTCCTACAACTCATAGAACAAATTTGGGTGCATTGAATGAAATATTAAAGTTTATAAGATGGTATGAATGGTAGAAATGAATTATAGGATTGATATTTTTGATATTAAAGCTGTATATGGGTGATATGCATGTAATATTAATGTTTTGGATGTTAGATATGTAAATAGCATGAAATAAAGTGATATGTATGTAAATTTCCCTTAAAATTATGATGGACGATATTACACATGTGTTAATTTCTAATTATTTTATCTCTTTAAAATGCTATGCTATGTTAACTTTTTCTAGGGGGCAAATCAGGATTTCTTAAATCTTTTCAACCTGCCAATCTTTGAAGAACATTGGAATTGTCATATCAGCTCACTACAGATTGGAATGATTTTATGAAAGGAATATAGATCAGCTTAGCAAATCACTTTAGAAATTATTCATCTCTTTTTATGATTTCGTTTGGGGGACGACGACTTTTTTACTACTTAAAACAGTTTTTTAGTACAAAAATTTAAAATGTTATTTTAAAAGCAGTAAGAAAGCCAATCCAAACAAAACTTATATCATCAAGTTTGGTTTTTTTTAAGTATGTTTTCTAACTTAAGTTCTTTACTTGAAAGCTTTTCGATTTTATAGAAAAATTTTGTAGTGAATTTCACAACCTTCAATTTAGAAAATAATCTGTGAGTGTGTAGTTGAACTCTTCCTGTCAAGACATACGAGTTTACATTGAGGTTTTATTTGGGACAACTTTCCTACTGCTTCTTAAAGCAGCTTTTTAGTATAAAAGTTTTTATTTTGTACTAAAAAATTGTTTTAAGAAGCATTAAGAAAGCCGATCCAAACGAAACCGAATTCTTTCGTTTCTCTTGGATGGCTCAATGTAACAATTTTTTAACAGTCAAACGCACTGAACTTTGTCACAATGAGTTTCATTACTATTATGATCTTATGAACAAGTTGAAACTCTTCAATTGATAATACTTTTTTCGTCAGAGCTGCAATCAAAGTACCCTCACAACACTCATATAATTTCACATTCAGAATACGAAACATACATCATTTAAGCACAACTGAAAATGTTGAAAGTATTTCCTTGGTACACTTCATAAAGGATCACTAGAAGCTGATCGAGCTGAGAGAGAGAGAGAGAGAGAGAGAGAGAGAGAGAAATATACACTTGAGAGTTGAGACTGCTTATAATCCCAGTAACTGGAGCTGTAAATTGGCTTGTTCTTGACAGATGATGGTGATGATCAGTCAAATCCATCCACTGGCAACATACCTTCTGCCACCACAACCGTTCTCCCTCTGGCAGTTGAAGTACATGGCAGCCACAGGTGAGCCGAGACTGTAAAGCTGGGCAAAGTCTCTAGTATTGAAGTTCTGTCGCCATCCAGGTGCATCAATTGTTTGTCTAACGGACTGTTTGAATAACACAAAGACAATTCTATGGATTCCTGCTGTTGGCTTTGGGCTCTCATAGCATACAACTTCGTTTCCTGAAATGACAAAAATATCCAAATATGATCAAAAAAATGATTCAAAATTCAACATTTCACCAAGTTTTTGAATTTTAGTCTGCAACTTGTTATATGAACTCACCAAAACTTGCATTTGTTGTTTCTGGGATATCTGTCACCAACCTGAAATGTTGTCATAATCACAGTTAGTTCTGATGACCATTAATTCTGATATAAACTGGAAGAGTTTGATCTTAGGATGTTTGGATGGATTTTTTTTTCTTTTCTTTTCTTTTGTTCTTTCTATTTGTTTAACATTCAGAATGTTCATTTTGATGATTTTAGAACTCATTTGAATGTTTGTAAAGAAAATTACAAATTGATGAAATTGTTTTCACTGATTGTAAATGTTAAAAATTGTCAGGGAGAAATGGAATTTGTAAGATCAGGTGAGGTGTTTACCAGTGCAGGTGCTCTCTTTTGGTTGGATTGCTTGGGCTTGGAGCATCAGGATCTATCATCACCTTTAAAATTATCACATCACTGAAGAGTTAGGAAAAATATCTGATTTTATATATTATTCATCTTCCCAAATCACAAAGCCATGAAGAAATAAACTTAGCAAGTGTCTTCACATTAAAGCCTATGCACACTTTTCTTGATTGGTCCATCTATCACTTTTATCCTATTCATTGATAGCTTCATAATCAAATGATTAATTTGATGGTAGTTATGCTTGAAAAGATGATTTTGCCCCTATGATATATCATTAATTAGAATCCTAATAAATTTTATCAATTCAAGCAAATTTTTCTTTATTAAACCACTTACAAGCGTATAAAATGTCCTGATGTCGCGTCCTGAAATCTCAACCCGAGGCTCCTTTACCACCATCGACGGCTTGAGATCTGAGCCATTTGTAACATCCTTATTGTTATAGATCAGTCTCATTGTAGCCGTCCTACTAAATGGATCGAGAACATCACCGACGATATTGCCAACAACTAGAGGATCTCTTGACATGGCTATATTATCAACAGCACTAGCTAATAAGAAGAAGACAAGTCAAATTAAACTTTGGTGTGAGACCTCTATGGTTGCATGTGAAGCTATATATATTGGCTTAAGGGATGCTATGGAATCTCCTTTAGTCCTCCATAAGAGCAAATTGTTACATAGAATAGGTGAAGTGTCAAAAAGGGTGGGAAGGCATGGTGGCTTATGCAGATTTTGTTTGTGTATGGCTATGAATATAATCTCTAGGTAGCTTCCAAAATCTTATTCCTTCTTAAAGTTTGGGAGGATGTAGTGTAAAGTAGGAAGCCTTTTGACCTACATAAGTGGTGCATCATTGCTCATTTGGTTCTCCTAGGGAGCGAATCATGGAGCAAAGGAGCAAACGGGCTCTCTTTATATGGATGGGGAATTCTAGGTTCTTGATTCCTTGGTGAGCTCATAGATGAATAGTTTGCAAAAAAAAATAGCCAGCATATAATTTTGAACTTGCACTTCTCTGAAAAAGAGCAGAGTTTTATCAGTGGAGAATTAACTTGGCCATGGTGAGGATTCAGGTAAATTTTGGGGAACCACTGAAAGAAAAATGAAATGGAAGCCAATACTTCTCCTTCTACTGTATAATGTAACATGAGATCTTTCATATTTATTTAATGTAGTTAATGTTTCCTAATTCACGCTCATAAATGTATCTATTCCACTATATTAAATAGGAGGAGAAGGAAAAAAACACATAAGTTGAAAATTATATGTAATTCAAATTTGACAGTCAGAAAAAATAATGGTTGATTGAAAAGGATATTTGGTGAAATATAAGAGATTAAACTTGATATGTCAGCAAAAATTGTCTTGAATGGGAACAAATCTCAATGTATATCTAAAATGGAAACTCTCAAAATTAAATTTGGGATCATTCAAACTTTGATTTCAGCAAACTTATATTCAAATTGAGTGTCTCGGCAAGACGAACCCAACAATACTAAAATCGTCCAATCCAAACCCAAATGGGCTCAAATCAAAGGCTTAAAGCATATTTGAAAGTTTTAGAGCATTTATTGGATAATCTAATGATATCCAAATATAGCATGCTTATAGTCGAATCGAGCGGCTCGACGAAATAAATCCAACGAGCTAAAGATCACTTAATTTTGACATCATTAAGATACTTAAATGTTGAATGAATGCTCTATGATCGAAAGAATCAATACAAACCATCTGATAAAGCACTCCAAATTTGCTCTAGATCTTCTCTATATTTATGGGGCATGCCACTCTCAAATACCTAAAAATAGGACTTACCACATGGAAGGGGCTTGGACTTTTGGAGGCTTGGGCTCTAGGCTAGAGATTCAAGAGAGTTGTAAGGCTTGAAGAGTCCTGGAGCTCCATCCATCCAACCTCCGTCACCAACTGACTACAGTCCTTCTAACTTCCATTTCCCATCGATTATGGTCCCTTCAACTTCAATCTTCCGACTAAAAATCCTCTGACCTCTATTTCTCGACTACGATCCCTCATACCACAGTCGTCTGCAACCTACATTCCCTCTGAGCTCCATTTCCCTACTACAATTCCTTTGACGACAAACGCCTGCTTGCTATGGTCCTTCCAATCTTCGTTGCCAACCAATTATGGCCCCTATGACCTCTTTCACCCAGAAACTATGGTCCTTCCGACCTCTGTGTCACAACCCAACCCGACCAGGACAGGTTCTATCGTGTTGAGCTGTGATAGGCAAACACTAAGATCTAGTTTTAGAATTATTTCAGATTTTTTTCCAATATTTATTGATATAAATGATAAACTACAGAGCTTCGTAAATGTCCAAATATTGAAGAACTCATCCATAAAGTTTCTTTCATTCATCAAAATAAATATTTACACTACAGAACATGACTACAGACAAAAACTACATAAATAAAAAGTGAACTAGCCATGACTGTATAAAAATCAAAATAACAAAATATCTATGACCTCAGATCTGATCCTGAACAACTAGTCCACAACATCTTTTCCTTTACCAGATCCTGAAAACCATAATTAAAACCACCGTGAGCTACAACAGCTCAACAGGTCACACAAGCCAATCTAAATTTTTAAATATTCTTTTATTTCAAATATTTTGCTAAATATTTAGAAGCAGTTAATAGCAATTTAATACTTCATTGAGTTGAGAATCATAAAACTGACAAAATGTAATAAATACATAACAATTATTCTATAATTCAGATAACAGCACATAACAAATGAATTAGATAACAGTACATAACACATAAATCAGATAACAGTATAGAACACATGAATCAATTAAAATTCATATCACAGAGTTGTTCAGATCACATTTCCCAGACCCAAATAGAATCTCAAAGGATTCTTACCCATTATAACTTCCTTTTTATTTGTGCTTACAGCACCAGAACATATCTAATATCCAAATCCCAGACAGAATCTCAAAGGATTCTGGCCCCTTATAACTCCCAAAAATTCTCTAACACAGATAAAATCTCAAAGGATTTTGGCCCCTTATAACTCCTAGAAATTTCCTGACACAGATAAAATCTCAAAGGATTCTTGCCCCTTATAGCTCAAAACAAATAAAATTTAATCACATGTGCACATATATCATCACAATATAATAATTAAAGAGTAATTGAACATGTATCACAATATCTCCATATTGTATAATGGTAGACAATAGAAAATCCAACAAGGAAAAAATGTACAGTTTCAAAAAATTATCAAATTATCAGGAATTGTGTAAAACAATATTTTAATACTTTTATTATACCACAGATCTATTTTTCAACATTCCGATAATTTTCTATTCACTAAAAACTCCACAAATTTCAAAATACCAGGTGAAAGATTTTCATAAAATATTCAAAATGTGCAGAATTGTAATCTCTACGACATACAAAAAGTTACGATGAAAGTTTTACATGTGCAAAGTTATCCCCGTTTTTACTAGTGGATACAAAATTTTAATCAGATTATTTGCCAAAACTCTCACATTTGAAAATTGAGACGGGCGTTATGTGCCTTACCTTGAGTCGAATAACTTTTCAAACTGCGTCGACGAACGAAAACGGCCCGAAGTCACCCAAAATCTGGATTTTCTCTCTCTCCATTTCTCTAATTCTCTAAACCGTGAAAATAATTAAATAATGGGTTTAGATATTTTCTATTGTTCTGGACGATATTTAATATCGTACCGGGACGGGCGCCTCTATTCTGTCCTCGGATGAAGATCGTACAGACGATATTTAATTTAGTACAGGGACGAAAGGGAACGCCTCTGTTCTGTCCTCAGATGAAGATCGTACAGGCGAAATCACAAATTATAATTGTTCGTTCCAAACGAACCCAGTTCATACCGGACGATTAATTTAGCCTTCTCTAAATTTAACCCAAAAAAATCTTAAAAGTTTAAAGGGTTTCACACTCTGTCTCCTGACAACAATCTTTTCGACCCAAGTTTCCTAACTATGATCCCTCCGACTGCAGTCGCTCTTCAACTGCGATCCTTATTACCTCTGTCAACTGACAATGGTCCTTTTGATCTCAATTGCCCAACTACAGCACCTCTGACCTCCGTCGCCTGAATACGGCCCCTCCGGTCACAATCGTCCTACTATGGTCTCTCCGACCTCTTTCACCCAACAATGGTCCATTTGACCTCAATCATCAAATAATGATCCCTCTGACCACAGTTGTCCGTAAACTATAGTCTTACTGAACAAATGAACATGCCAACATTCTTCTAAGAAAAGCTCTCATATCATTTATTTATTTTAACTCTGACTGTATAATGTACTCTATACAATGTATATTTACTACATTTAGTCAATAACTTCCCCCAGGAAAGGGCATCATTTGCAATCAACAACACATACTGGTGGAATTATTTCAACTAGGCCAGGTCATGTGATTTTTCCCCTTATTAGAATTTTTCACATAAAGATTACGGTTTATCTTATGGCTTCGTACCCCTCTCTCTTAACTGTGTATGTGTTGCATCTTTGTATAAAGCTAAGATGTTAAACTCTATATCTCTCTTCACCGTGAATGTTCTGGCATGCAACAAAACTATTTAATGACAGTGAAATTTGAACTCAAGTTTCATTTGCTACTTTCGTAACATCTTGAAACAAACAAATTAACAAGTAAGTGTTATACATAAGAAATATTAAAATTGGGGGTTATGATATTATGACATTTGCAATGGTTGCTTCCCTTGGTTTCCCTTGATTATTAATAAAGTCACGTCAGAACAAGGGTGAGGGGATTTCTATTCGCCCTTATATGGCTTTATCTACTTTGTATACAATAAGGTATAAATATTAAATCAACTGAATGAGTTTAATTCCATCATTTGACAATTAAGATTTATTAATGTTATTATTGATGATAAAGATCAAGATTTACAATTATTTTCCTCTTTTCCTCTCTTATAACCACTTTCAAGATACTATGTTATATGATACAATGTGTTTAGAGAATGTCAAGAATTCACTTCTTTTAAAAGAAGTGATTCTTAAGCATGAGGAAAGTGATAAATCAACTAAAAGTTTTTTTAATAAATTAGAGAGATATCTTATAATGGAGGGTTCTCTTTTAGTCATAGTAGGACTAAATCTCATTAAAAAAAATAATGTGATTACTTGTTTATATTGTAAAAAAGAACGGCACATAAAAAATTACTTTATATTAAAATAGAAATAATAAGAAGAAAATGATAACAACAAAAAGGATAAGTCAGTTGATATAAGTATTGTGCAAAGTTTTTAGATTAAAAGTTTTGGGATGCTTTTTAATGACTAAAGACAACAAACATAATTGGTTGTGTATTTTGAACTTTGCTTATTATAAACACATGTAATTTTACATATAAGGCAAGTTTTGGTAGCTATGTTTATATGGAAAATGGTGCTATGTGTAATATTGGAAGTTTTGACACTATGAAATTAAAGACACATAATAATATTATTATATATTTTGGTTTGAGTCGGGTATATATATAATTTGAAAAGAATTTAGTACCTCTAAGTACTCTTAATGAAGTAGAATATAAATTATTTGGTGATGTAGATATGTTGGTCATCTTGAAAGTGGATAGAATTAATGAACTATGTGTACTATTGAATGATATGCTACATGTTGATGTGTTAGACTCAACAACTATGGTGGTAATATAGGGAAGTAAGAATGATATTAAGTATATGATATCAAGTATTAGTATGATGGGAGCTACTAGAAATCTATTAATGATGATTCTTAAAGAGCTATGCAAAATAAAATTTATGTCATGTGGAAGCTACCAAAGGATAGATGAATATTACATGATGTGAAAAATTTAGATTAAAGGAGCAACATAATAATAAGATAAATTTTGGTATATTTTCCAATGATGAGTCAAAGTATTACAAAGCCTAATTAGTTAAACTGTTCCACCGATAAGATAGAGGTGTCACATGGAGAGGTATTCAAATATGATCATTAATCTAGTACATTAGAAATTTAGAGTTTGAAATTGAAATTGTTAAGTATGGAGTATAATTTTCATTAATTATCTTGAATAGTTTTTTTTTTCTTGATTTTACAAGATGGAGACTATTACAAAGTCCTAAATGAATGTTACCCTAAAAATCTAAATAGAGGTTACCATAAAATCTTAAATGAAAGCTATCATAAAGTGCTAAATGGAGGCTACAACAAAGTTCTTAATGGAGTCTACAAAAATTTTCAATGGTGGTTGATCATTAATTTTAGAAGATGAATTCTTTACTATATAAATCCATGCAATCGTAGAATAAGAAGTAACAAAGAGAGGAGATGAGGATAAAGAGATAGAGAGAGGAGAGGGGGGCAAAAAGAAAGAAAGAAATCTTTCATGTGCTTGCAAGTAGAGTTTTTCAACTTTTGTAGGAAAGAAGTCTTTTTTACAATAGGTGACTGCATTTTTTTCTTAGCTAGATAAATTGATATAATTTTCACATCTGTAATTTTGTATGAAGTATAATTCTTCACATATCTCTTCTAAAGCTTAGTGGATTATTTGATTCTTCTATCATCATGGATGTATGCTTACTGAAGTCAAACCAAATAATTTTTAGTGTTATCTTTTATAGTTCTTGATCTCTTTTTTATAATTATTTTGTTTATTCATTGTACTTGCCCTTTGGTTGAGCACACTCTCCTTACTAATAGGTGTAAAATAGACATCTATCATTAATATATTTGAACGATTGCTGACAATGAATATAAGAACTTGATTAATGATCATATGTAATTCTTCTAGGAGTACTAGGGCATCAAAGATCTGCATCTAATGAACATTAAGCTTCGAAAGTTAGTGAACATGATCGTTAGTCGACAAATAATTTTAGGAGTGAGGCATCAATTGACATTTAATATGAACATTATCCAAATAGGAGGAAAGATTAGGCAATTAACAAGACAAAGTTGGATGTTAGTGGTTGTTAGGCGTCATATTTTGGTCTTCATTAGGGTAAGTTGAGGAGCACGAAGAAGTTATGAGATCAGTTTAAGCATCAAGATTAGTAGCCTTCTTATTCTTCTTTGTGAGTTTAGTTTATATACTCTTTATAGGCAATTGAGAATTAAACTGTGATTCTGGATACTATAACTTCTAAGCTTTCACTTTTTTTTTATGAAAGAAATGAGATCAGTTTGAACAATCATTGAGTAATTGAGTTTGAGGTTGTTTAAGCACTTTAATTATCTCTCACAAAATTTTTTTGAAAGCAGCAAAAAAATAGCGACCAAAAGCTATCTCAAATAAAGCTTAAGACTGTGCTTTCCAACATGTATGAAAATCAGAGGCTTCTTGTCTTAATATCTCGAAACTCTAACGCCGCCCCCCAAAACCCCCCCCCGCCCCCCCCCGCCAAACTTTCTTTTTCTTTTCATTATCCATTCAATTCTAATCATTTTTAATTAATCACATGTCTATTGATTTTAAGATGGGACACTTTTAACTTCTAAATATATTATTTAGGGGGGGATGAAAAAGGGAGGGGGCGTTTGGGGTGCAAGGGGACTTCTTTTTTCCCCCAGGGAATTAAGTTTTATTTGTTGGACAGGGTTTTTTTCATTATTCTTATAAATTAATTTTATGGTTTATAAAGTTTTCAAGGTTTAATTAAAATTTTATACTAAAAACTATTTTTAAAAATAAGTAATTTTTTAGTATAAATTTTCAAATTAATATTGTAAATTTTTTATTAATAAAATTTATTCTAAAAATATAAAAATCATCTTCACCTTAGATCAGACAAAAACTATCAGATTTTGCACATTGATGATGGCAAAGGAAGAATATTTTTCTTTTATTTTATTATAATTTAATGGAATGGGAATCGGGTGCCAAACTATTTTGTGTTGGAAGAATTTAAGGTAGGCTTAGTAGGGTTACGTCACAAGAAAGAGTTGATTCCTTTGCAACGATTTAAATATTTAAATACAAATTAAGATAAATTTTTATATCTATTAATTCACCATTAATTATTAGTCAAATTAAATTAGGATATTCTAATTAGAAAATAATTCAAACATATTTGTATACTAGTGTATGTCTTTCCCGGTATCTAGCATGTAATGAACAAGTTGCCACAAAGGAACTCCCACCAGACGGGCCCTGTGAAGGAACTCGCCCTTAGGCTCTCAGATCATAGTAAACTAGAAATAGAGAGAGTGGGCACTCCTCATTAGGGCAATCAAAAGTCATCATAGATTAGACAATTTGCCACTCGGCTCATGAGGGAAGGCTGGCCATCCATCAACGCCACTTGCCCTCATCTAGGGCAAGTATCTCCATTCATGCTTGCCAATCTCAAGTACAGGAAATTTCTTAATCATGGGGCTCTCAGCTCGACCATTTGACCATGGAGCTTGTCCTCCCTACAACACTAGCACGCTCATCTTCCTTTCATTGGCAATCCAAGGCTCCAGCACAAGTTGATGATGACATCAGAGCATCTAATAGTTAGAGGCCCCTTCAATTCATTGCGTAGTCCAGTTGAAATAATTGCACTAGCATATGTTATTGATTACACTAGTGATATAGCTAGATTGGTTTGGCATCAATGGTTGGGCACATGAAGTCTGGTATTGGTGGGCCAATGGTAGTGATCTGATGTAAGCACTCTGACGATTGTGGTTGGACAGCAATGATCCAACGTGCTGGTAAAATGGAGATGGTTAGCCTAGAGTTGTTGGATAGTTGAGGTTTAGCTGAGGACTTGATGTGGCACGACGATGGAATTCTCACCTACTTCTAGTCAACGTTCCAGTCCAAGCTCGCCTTTCATGTTAAGATATGACTTATTATAGTTATTCATCTTCCTTTCATGTTAAGATATGACTTATTTAAGATATGATAGCATTAATGCACCTTTTACGATATTTTTTAAATGTTTGAGTGCCTTAATGATGTCGGAATTAAGTGAAGTTGGGCTATAAACATAAAAGAATTTGATATCATTTAGTCCTCTAATCAATGACTCAAAGTTTTCAACCACGCTTCATTGCCAGATTTGGCCTCATTTGTAGTTGGATTGGATTTTTTTTTTTTTTT